>NW_015374290.1:122990-300666 GCF_001272555.1 Dufourea novaeangliae | reverse complement strand
CGGCACGCTCTACCGTACTCTCTCGCTCGCACACCTCCCCCCATAGACTGCCGAAATTCTTCGGCACGCGTCAACACCGACGAAGAGCACCGATACTGCGGCTCACTCTACCGCTCTCGCTTACACGCCGTGGCGTCACTCGATTCTCGGAATCCCGTAGCTACGAGATGGCTCATTACGGTAAAGCATTCCCGCAAGGGAAATTGTAAGCCATCGGCCAAAAGGTAGATTTGATAAACTATTTATGAAACTACGTCTATTCTGAATTTATCTGTTACAAATATACAAATGTAAGGCAAGATAGAAAAACGAATGAAACAAGATCATGTAAAAAGTAACATTAATAAAATGTCCATTAACCATGTATTTAGAATAAATTGTCTTTTAGTTAAGTGAAAAAATATATACTTTTCCGTTTCATGTTTCATGACTGTCATATTTATCCCTTAACCTTAAACTGAAGCATCGGATATTTTTATTCTCGTGAAATCACATAGATACACGTAATATGAATGGAATATATAACACTTCATTTGTGCTAATAATACTCAGAATTCATGCTTTATCGGTAACGTCGGATATTGACACTAAAATAGTAACAGGGCTACGTAGCCCTATGAACATGGGACAGAAAAAAACATTGGATGATAGGTCTATTCTATACCTAGTCGGTGGTAGTATATAAATAAATAAGAAAATATAAAAAGAATGCATACATAGTACAGAAACTTAATATATAATGTGTTGAAAAATATAACATGATATATAATGGTGATCAGAATAATATTATCCATTCCTCTACAAGTCCAGAGTCCCTACATAGTTCCTATATGAATTGATATTGCATAGAAACAATTGTCACTTATGACACTTTTAATTAATATTTAATATTCCTTCTGCAATGATAAAACGAGAAACGCCACCTTGCATACGATCCACTGTTGTCCACTGCATGCATGTCAAAGAAACTTATTTATGTGCTTGATTTATATTGATTGTTCTGCGATTTTCTGTTGAACTTTTTGTTTGAGAAACTAATGAGTATATTACAGCTCAAAGTATGTATGTGGATTGAGCCTTACTAATTGTTCAATAAGAAGAGTTCGTTAGGGAAGCATAATGGAAATCGTGATCGATCTCCGTAGGACCCGAGAGCATCGATCGATCAATTGCAAACAGATCAATTTATAAATTGGTTCCCGTGTTGTTTTTATATTCATCAATGTAAAAATTTGAAACTTAAAGAACGCAAATTAAGATTTAGTAAATGCTATCACGAGTGATTCACAAGTAGCAATTCACCCCATCTCTAGTTCTGAGGAATACTTATCGAAATAACTAAACCTCATACTGCCTCATGGTACCAACGTACATACATTAAATACCAAAATATCCAGCCATCAAATCCATATAGAGGGTGGTAAAGTCGCTACGAAAAACGCTCTGATAAACTGAGGTAAGTTGCGCAATTAGGAAAGATGTCGTTTCATGAATTTAATCCATTCACTGGTCGTTTAAAACAGTCCACACAATCTCAACCTCTTTATCCATTAGTAAGTAACGGCTACGTTCAGTATGTTCTTAAGTTGAAAATTATTCGTGTTAGCAAGTGTTTCAATAACAAGTATACTGCAGTTTTACAGCCGTTTGTAATTTGTTTTTTCATTCATTTTATTACATATTACTGAAAAAGATAACTGATTAGTTTAATAATTTTTTATGTAATATGTATATTTACCATGTCATAAGCATATAAAAGACTTTTACGATAAATAAAATACACATGTTTATGTAACATCCAGTGTCAGTGCATAAAAAGAATATAAAACATTGAATTATTATAAAATCTTACTATTATTAAACAAACTTCAACATATTATCTATGATCAGAAAATTCTTAAAAAATTCTACAATTCCATTGCAGAGTCCACAGCCATTGCAAAGCACAGAACTACCAGTGATGATGTACGATACTATTAAGACTAAACCAGTAAAGGTAGCATCATCTACCGTAGGCAACTATTCCACATTGCCTCCAAAATTGGCAGAACTTTACAAAAAATACCAGGTATAAACCCATAGTTTTTATAGTAACAGAAAATTTTATTTCAAAGTATTTCTTTTGCAGGCTGATCTGTCAAAACCCTCTTATACTCTAGGGGGTAGAAAAGATAAAGTTTTGTATGCTATCAGTGTTGTGGGAGTTATTGCAGGTTTTGCCACCAATATGTATTACCTTATAGCAGATAAGAAAAATGAGTAAAATAAAAAATTGTAAATAGATATGTTTAGAAAAATTCTGATATTTAAAATTGTAACATCCAATGAATATCTATTATTAATAAAGTATTGAAACCACTCTCTTCTTTCACTCCCTAGGTTTATATTTTAAATCATTCATGTATTGGACTGACTAGTTCCAAGAATTTACAATGATTGTGAGTATGTATAGAGATGTATATACATACATGAATTGAAACGAGCCTTGCTCGAATACAATTTTTTAGATTCGTTTTTGTTTATTTAGAAAGAGGTTTGATCTAGGTTATATTTGGGTCAGGTTTGAATTAGGTATGTATATCTAGCGTTCGGTGGCTATAATGTTATTATATGTCTACCATAACATATTGAGAGATACATACAATACGATAGCGGAGCATGAGGTATCAATTTTGGCGAGGAGTGCCGTAAGATTGGAGGGGAACTGGCAGAGGTATGTACAGTAGTCTGACATCGATTAATTGCTTCGGGTACATTCGGCTCGTGTCGGCTCATTATTAATGGCTGTCCTCAAAACATAATTGAAGAGGAACGAGTTACCCACTGTATGGCTGCTCGCCCCCTTACCGCGAATCTTATTACCCCGCGAGTACCGGCGTGCTATCACTCCGTTTATGTGTGTCTCTTTCAGTCACTCTATGGTCGAATCTGTCAAATCCAATATCACATGTAAAATGAATCAGAAGTATTAAACGTTAAAAACAAGTAATCTACAATGGATGACAATTCAGTTCCAGTTATTGTATTTCATCCTATTATTTCTTCAATACAAAAAATTGCACTTTATGAAACAAAATCTGTAAGATTAATGATTGATGTATTACAAACTTTATTTTAAAAATATTATTGCAATTAAATGTAAATGTTTCTAAAGGCAGAATATAACTTATTTTGCAGAGATTTTATTTAATGGGATCGAATAATACATTGACTCGTTTTCGAGTGTTGAAAATAGATCGTATGGAGCCAAAAGAATTAGTTGTTGTAGATGATAAAAGAGAATACACTCAGGATGAAATAAAAGATCTTGTGAACATGATAGACATGGGCAACCGTACGCGAATCGGACAGCGAAATAATGTTGGTGGAGTTGCAAGAGTTGTTTCGGCTTTTGGTATTGTTGGTAAGTAGCTTCCAGGTTCTCTTTGAATCTCGTATCTGTTACAATCTCTTAGTGCATGTACATGCTTTTATTATATATGCAATTTTCACATATTATAATTATTAACACTTGCATAGAAGTATGCAAAATGTGAACGGTATAAAATTTTATATATGAAAATATTCTATCAGTTTATTAGTACACAAATACTTTTTACAATTAAAGATGTGAGCTGATGCTTCACACTTTTGCATGCTGTTTAACTTAATTGCATGCTAAATGTACTCTAGTATTAGATGTACATCTCACATATTAATAACATCAAAATGAAGCTACTGCTAAAATTATTATAAAAGACATTGCTTATTTATATTTGCTTGCTGACAAAGGCAGCAATTACAAACAATCCACATCTGACAATGGTATGTCAGAAGAGTCTGAGCACCAAGAATTTCAAAAGCCGATGCACAAACCAACTCAAACTAAATTCACCTGGAAAACAATGTGGCAGAGAGACAGTTTTCCACGACTAGTGCCAGCTTTCGGCCTTCTTGGTAAGGGCTTAATATTAAGCTTAATACTCCAAAATCTTATAGTTTATACGAAGTACTTTCAACAAAATATCACATCTTTTCTAAAGGGTATATATACTTTCAATTTGCACACAATAAATTATAGGTACAAAGGTACCAGTTTCTTTTGACTACTGCAGAATCTATAAAATTGGTATATAATGGGAATATAATGTAATAAAAGCATGGCTTTCATATGCTAATGGTCATCCTCTATAACATCTCCATAGTAAATAATTAGATTGAAAAGTCGATATTTAAATAATTATAATATATTCATTTTATTTAATATTTTATAAATGCAAACATTCTGTGTGTAAGATACAACATATGTATGTTTTTTAGCATGGTATAATATAATACTTGCATGTTATTTCATTTGCAAACATGGTCTTGAGCATGTTACATGCACATTGCATTAGACATATATGAAAACACTGTTGTAGATGTATTCATTAAAAGGAGTTTCAGTTAACTGTTAACTATCTTGTGGTAGGTTTTGTACGTTTTCTGGAAGGATACTACATAATTCTAGTCACAAAACGACGTAGAGTGGCTGTGATTGGACACCATACAATGTATAAAATTGAAGACACTTCAATGATTTATATTCCAAACGACACTGTGCGCGTTTTTCACCCTGATGAACAAAGATATGTCAAAATGTTTCAAAGTATTGATCTTAGCAGTAATTTTTACTTTAGTTATTCATATGACTTAACGCATACACTACAGTATAATATGAGCACCCCAAAACACATTAAGTCAAATATGCCAAATATTTCTGGTAAGGTCTCAAATCAAACAGAAAATGATATTGAAGACGCAGGAGACTTTTACAACATGTGGGCATTTAGAAAGAACCATCAAAACAGTAGGTCTGTTAAAACATTAAAGAACATAGTTTTTATATTTGCGAAACACATACCGAATGATTGATACTTTTAGTGTCACAGAGAAATATACTGATTACGGTATACGAAATAATCCACATCGCCGATTTGTATGGAACTCTCATCTTTTGAACCCAGTAGAAAAGGATTTACATCGCGATTGGATTTTATATGTCATACATGGTTTTATCGGCCAATCAAATGTTAGTATTTTCGGAAGATCTATGTACGTAACTGTTATAGCTAGAAGAAGTAACAAATACGCAGGCACTAGGTTTTTAAAACGTGGGGCTAATTTTGATGTGAGCATTACTATATATTGCTAACTTTTTTTATACCGATAGATATTCGATCGTTTTTTTTATTACAATTAAGATATTTTAATTAAGGGAGATGTTGCCAATGAAGTGGAAACAGAACAAATTGTGCACGATTCGGGAGTAAGTTCTTTAAGTAATGGTCGCTTTAGTTCCTTCGTTCAAATGCGAGGGTCAGTTCCTGGTCATTGGAGTCAAGATGTTAGCAAAATGGTTCCTAAGCCGACAATTACTTGTGATTTGGCTGACCCGTATGTAGAAACAGCAGGTAAAAATGTTATATCTTTTGCATATAATATGGTATTTAATTGTCATTAATAAATATAGGTGCACACTTTAATCAACTTTTAAAGAGATATGGCTCTCCAATTATAATTCTCAATCTTGTTAAAAAGCGTGAGAAAAAGAAGCATGAAAGCACACTAAGCGAAGAATTATGTATGGCTGTAAAATATTTAAATCAATTTTTACCTCCAGAACATCATATTCAATATATAAGTTTTGATATGGCACGAATGAATAAAAGGTGTAAATAGTTACATTACAGTATATTAAAGAGTTAAGTATAGGTATAAGTATTAACAGTACAATATATTTTCTAGGAAAAAGGTCAATGTTATGGCTCGTTTGGCAAATATAGCTTATAACGCAGTATTAAAAACGGGTATTTTTCAATCGCAAAATCCATACTTTAGTCAAGAAAATCTTTTTTCTGCTCAATCTAATAATAGCAAAAAACTAAACAAAACAAATTCAAGTACTGTTTTAGCACATAATTCCTACAATGGTCAATGTACTATAAGCTCAACAGTTGATAATATTAACAACCCATCTACAAATTACAATGTCGACGTCAAATTTACGATAGAAAATAAAGTAAAACAATGCTTTAGTCATAAGGGTACACTACAAACTGGAATTATTCGAACAAATTGTGTGGATTGTTTAGATCGTACAAATACTGCACAATTTGCAATAGGAAAGTGTGCTTTAGGATTTCAGTTATGTGCTCTAGGTCTATTGGAGTCTCCTAAATTGGAATTCGACTCTGATTGTGTAAGAATGTTGGAAGAATTATACGAGGATCATGGTGATACATTAGCATTGCAATATGGTGGTTCTCAATTAGTACACAGAATAAAAACATACAGGTAAAACGTATGATATTAAACATATCCGTGAAACTTACAAAGAGATGTTTCATTATAATTTAGGAAGACTGCACCATGGACTAGTCAGGGTAACGATATTATGCAGACCTTGAGTAGGTACTATAGTAACACGTTTAGCGATCAAGAAAAACAACACACGATTAATTTATTCTTAGGTAAATAGTGAAGCTCGTAAAAAATATATAGTATTGAATTCTTGAAATAAAACATCAGTAAATTAATGTAACAGGATTGTTTATACCTGAAGAAGGAAAGCCTCCGATTTGGGAGCTTCTGACGGATTACTATCTTCATCATAAACCCGCTTGTCAGTACTCTCGTAGAATAAAACTCTTGACACAGTGGTGGGACACCAGCGTGTTAAAGTGCCTTCCGTATGCACTGAACGAAGTAACAAAAGCCTGTACAGAAATAATACAAGTACAAAATTCAATGGAAGAAATGATCGATGTTTACTACGATTATCACAGGTACCGACAATCGTATTAGACAAATATGAAAATGTTTATGATGTTTACACAGAATAACTTTTTCAGGCCTTATGAGTTGTCTTTATTTTCTGAAGTTTATGCGTATCAAATTAGTCATTCCGTCAGAGAATTCATGCCGCATTTCACAACGAACTTTAGCCCATTTGCAGTACGCGTGCGACCAGGTAGAAGGAGGGAAGAAACCGGTAATAAAAATCTAAATATGAAAAATCCTTCAATGACTGGACAAAGTAGTACCAGTAGCACTACATCAAGTGCAAGGTGAGATTAACTTGAAATTCAAAAATATACTTAATAAAGTAGAAATTAATTCTATTAATTACGGTTTATAGTTCTACCGAAGACTCAAGTTCGGATGAAGAAGAAAGCCATCAACATACTAATGATTGTCAACTAATAACTTCAAAAGAAAGTTTAGAATTGACGTCTTTTGAGTCGTTGTTCCCATCCATGAAAGAAGTATATGGTACTCAACCTGAGTATCCTAAAAGGAACGATGTAGTACTGTATAAAAAGTAAAAAATTGAAAGTCAAGTTTTTTTCATACTTTGGGTAACACTATCTTTAGGTAGAACTTGTTTTTGTAGGTTTGTATTAATTGGACGCAATGCCACAGATTCGTCCGATTGTACGAAACTTCGGTCAAAATTAATGCAACAAGCGTCGTTCCCAGAGACCACAACACCTGTGATCACGCTACCTGTAGTGAAAGAACGTAGCATCAGTATATATGAACAATATGTTAAAAGAGCAAATGTGAGTACATGCATCTCATATACAATTGAATAATTATTTTTCTCATTTTAAAATTGTATATATGTTATATAGGTTGGTGGATCAATACCAAGTCCCAATGATATGAGTTTATATGAAAGTTATACAAAGCAGCAGCAGCTACTTAAAAGATCGATATGTACAAATTAATTTTACAATACACCTGAATTAAAAGAATTTTGTACATATTTTGCAATCTACATTAAAATTTAACTGTGTAATAAATATGCTTTTGTTATAATATGCCTTATACTACAAACTACAGAAAAGATTCTTATAATTAGTTTTTCATATGTATTTTATTAAAATTTTTGAGGGGTACAGAAACCTGCAGAATATGCAAGTAGAACTGGAATGAACAGTCTACTTTAGCTTCTTTTTTGGGCGGATGTTATTTGTGTGACCACACTTCTTCTTGCGGCAGTTGGTTGCACGTGGATGTAAGCGAGCATAACACTTTCGGCAAATCATTTTATCACAGTTGTATTTCTGTGCAAGAATACGAAGTGTAGGCTCGATAACACCTCCTCGAAGTCGAAGTACAAGATGCAAGGTGGACTCTGTAAGATGCATTGATTACTTTATGATGACCTTCTATTTTAGCTGAACTTTCTTTATTTTAATTCGTACTGTATGTATGTGTATACAAATGTTATTAGAAGGATGTATTATACCTTTTTGGATATTGTAATCGGAGAGGGTGCGTCCATCTTCTAATTGTTTCCCAGCGAAAATAAGTCGTTGCTGATCTGGAGGAATTCCTTCCTTGTCCTGGATCTTTGCCTTCACATTTTCAATAGTGTCTGAAGCTTCTACCTCAAGGGTAATGGTTTTACCCGTGAGGGTTTTTACGAATATCTGCATCGTGGCTTATCTAATCTGTAATAGAAAAAAAAAAAAAGACACCGTTCGAACATTTAGTATGTAATCATAGTGTAAAATGAAAACACGTTATAAGTGATACTACAACATGTACTCGGCAGTATCATTACGTTTTGCTATCAAATTATCACGTTAACATTTCCTCTGAACTTTATTATGTGTAGCGTTAAACTTAAAAATGTGTGCAAAAGTAACTGGAAAATTTCACAACCGACATTTCGTTTATGAACGTGTGTTCTAGCAACGTATCGTAACGCAATTGTTTTTCAAAACCCTTTTGTTTAACCATTCAGTTGCTCAGTAATATGAACGTAAAAATGAAGTATTTTTGGAAGAGTAAATAGATTGTTTCGGAAACATTAATGTAACGATATCAGCTGAAATAAATCGTACAAATTTTGAAAAATATTGGACACTCACCGTATGCGAAACGTGCTTGCCAGAAAAACCCAGTCTAAAAAGATTTACGTGGTGGCAGCACTGTAACTTCCGTTCGAATGAAAAGCAAATCTATCCGACATCTGGTGGTGGACGATGAAGCTCACCGGAAAAGTTTGAATAGGATTAGTACCACAAAACGGTTTAAATGTTTGCACCTAATGTGAAAAGTTAATAATTATTTTCACTTGTATAGTGCTGCTTTTCCTTTGGACCATCCGAGTTAGAACTATGAAATTGCTTCTGCATTCCCGGACAAATGGTGTGGACATATGATGAACTCCGGACATGGGTAAGACGAATATTACTCACTTTTAACTCGTACCGAAACAACCTCGGTCATGTTTAAAATAATAACCTTACTTTAGCTGTTTTTATAGTCCACTATTAATTTCTTAACACTTTTATGAAATGTACAATTCGCCGGTTCGGGAAAGTAAATCGTAATTAAAAACAGGAAGGTAAATCAAACACTCTAGTTTAAAGGTATTAAGTACAGTCTCGTTTATTCTGGGACGTTTCGGCGAAGAATTTACGATTTTAAGTTATACTCACGTATTTCACTGGGGTATATTTATAACTCTGTATTTCTGGAAACGCAGGAATACGTACTAATGTAGAGGTATCAGAAACGTACCTATAGCAGAAAAGCAATCCGATGTACAGCTTTCTCAAGAACACGAAGATTCTGCGCCTCGGGCCTCAGCGATATGCAAATTTCAGTAGTAACCCTTAAACTTTACACTTTGACCTAAATGCTTACCTGCCTACAGGCTTAGCAATTAAACGTGTTTTCTGGCGTTCTGGAGGTATAGGCGCATACACGCGCTCCGCAATTTATTAGTTAATCTTAATTAGGTGACGCGATCTCTATACATATCTGTACCATAGAATATACACGTGACATTATAATTGGAGTTATAGGAAGTTTATTCGATGTAATCAGGAGCATTGATGGAAATGCATATTAGATAAACGTACATACACATAGGTATATATCAAGTGACAAGGAAGGTAGTCATCCTTTCAGACATTAACGTGGTTCAGATAGCACGAATGATTCGTTGAATTTCGTCTGAGAAATATCCGGATCCTCGCGATTTCTCGCGGGTATACATCCCGAGAATGCGTTCCATAAACTCGAATGAGTTTCGCGATACTTTGAAGAGGTATAGGAAGTTTTATGATACTCCGACGGCCCGAATGCTTTTGCATTCGTTGAACGAGACTATCTTTATATATCACCTAAGTCACGAGGCGGCGCGTTACATGTAAGAAGGTAGGTAAGAGGAAATACGGAAAAGGCGGAGGAAATGCGTAAAATGTATCATAAATTTCGGAGGCAGTAGCGGGTAGGTTATGAAACCGCTGACACGGCTCGATCTATGTTACGTATTTACTTTTAACGCATCAGCGAACAACACTTGTTGGCCCAAAGTACATACATACATATATGATGCCTCTTAGCAACGAGAATCGCATCGAGCTCGTAATCGGAACGCGATGCTTAGATTTTCGTTGCAGCTTCACACGAAACCTCATCTGTACTGAGTCGACGGCTTAAATCAAGAAAGCGATTGCTTAACTCTTGCATTTCGCATGTAGGATTGCTTTGTTGTGTGTGGATTCTACGTCTACAAAATACTACAGGGGAATTGCAGTTATTTTGCAAAGTTTGAGCGCAATGTTTCTTTATTGTAAACTCACCAATTGTTTTGTATACGCTGTCCTGAACGTAGATCGATTCGTTTGCATGAATCAGCCGGCTTACAGGCAAGTTGTCGAGCTCTAGTAAAGTTAGTCGGTGTCTCAAAGCTATTGTGCAGATTGAACGGTAATTAGATTTGGCTTTAGACGGACCAGCTACAGTCGAAGAATGCGGGTTACTCGTTACGAGCATCGGATTCACACGAATACTATTATATGTATAACTGTCAATATGAATATCTTATAGGCATATAGTATTACTCAAATTCTGAAGCGTTTACTCTTCTCTCCGAAGAAGAGTGAATTTCTACCATAAACGATTCTATGGGCCGATATCATCGTTCATGAGCGGCGGATGTTAACTGCAATTGCCGCTATGACACTCGGTTGCTTGTCCATTCGTGGATACCTGTATTCCATGTTCGGCCGCGATTTCCATTTACACAGGCTGCACACCACGCTCTTACCCTTAAACGTTCGAATTAAATGCGTCCGGGCCGTGTACAATTTCTGGAAATTTCGAACGATATCGCCCTAATGTGCACGGGCACAATTTCCCCTATGTTTTCCACGAACACGACACACCGCACCGGGTTTATCTACCAACAGTTCGTGTCTATCTAGACGGTAGGTGTATTCGTTCGAATAGTTGATAATTTTGACAAAGTTCGCGTGCAGGTATTACCCCAGGCGAACAGACTAGGGTAACTGACGTTAACGAGGACAGGGCTATCACGATCGGTAACATTCGAACGAAACATTCGTTTCATCGTTAAATTATTAGCAGTTTTTCATGCTTACCTTTATCCTCTTTCGATTACTGTAAATAGAACAGAGTTTTCTCTCTCTAACGGGCAATACGCGTTTGTGTTCAAATGTAAATGCAAAGGTGTGTTCCGCAAGATCTTGAAGGGTAATAAAGTTACCTGGAGTCATATTGAGTAGTTTCGCAACTAAGGACGCCATACTGTACTTGTTCTTTTCTGTAGAAATTGAAATCTCTTGCGTGTTAAGTAAAATAACGTTATTCTTAGAGCGCTGTTAGATGCATGCGAGCTCCAACCGAAGACGAAGAATGCTCCGACCGGTTTCTCTGTATCGTATAGTCACTCTCCAACGGAGATACCAACCGGACATTCAAAATGATGGCGCTGCACAGGCTCTAAGTAGTGCGGATCCCGGTGTTTCCAATTAACACCGTATGGATCCTTATGACGTATCTCCGAGTCGTTCTCACAGATACAACCGATTGAGCGAATGAATGAATGAACTGTAAGATTCACTAGAGATCTTTAAGCACATAGAAAAGGGAATAATGATTCAGAATTTATTATCTTTACACATAATTGGAGGTCAGCAGTGGCTGTTTAATTTTGCTAATCGCGTATCTGTTAATATCACGTATCTATAGTATTTAACATCTTTTATCCGCCCGATCGATGCGAGTGTTCATCAGTATTTTTTCCGTTATCTCGAAGATCGATGAGCTTATTCCTGAGCAAACTAATAATGGAAAAGCCCAACCAAGTTACCAAGATCATTAAACTGCGGATGCCGCGATATACAGCTCGAGATGGAAGTCTAACTCTAAAGTGAACTCGTTCGAACTACAGTTAACCTTTTCATTACACTCTGACCTGGACTGCGGTATGGTTTTCCCAAAGAATGCGCGTATCCAGTTTGTGGATCGACATTTTTTCGATTATCGATTACGGATCGACGCGGAGCCTAACACTTCTCGGCAGTCTTTTCTACCTTTCCACCTCTTGTTTCTTTCGCTTTTCTACTTGGCCTCTTCTTACGCCGCTGAACGGCACTGGCGGTCTCCCCCTTTTGTTCAGAGTGAATCGGAGAAGTGCAATTAAAAGTTGATACCAACGTGGTTCGAAACGAGGTTTAATCGTGGTTCTGCTTCTTGGCAGTAATTAGAGTTCATTGATGAATGAACGAGTCTGTCCTCCTTCATTTTGAGCGCCTATCCCGCTTACATGTTCCCGTGTAATTTACTGCTTTGTATATTTGTTGAGTGTGCTGAAATACGCGTTAAATTCAGGCAAATCGACTGCATGACTTTCGTTGAATGGGATAGAGTAACAAGAGCGGGTAACTTCTGTAACGCGTGAAATAATTTTCCGAGTCGGATCATTACAGCTTGTCCGAGCTCTATAGGTATCCTAGCATTGTAGAAATAACGCGAATCCCCGTATAGTAAAATTTGTAGGTAAACCCGTCTGATAAGAAACTGACGAACTTTCGGAATTTTATCGACGCTTCTGTAAAATGTATATTTGCTTACTTACAGACCAAAATGTAATTCTTCCCCTTGGTAATAACTTGGGCGTTCTCTCTCCGTACATCGGCGGCCACGATAAAAGGACCACAAAATGAGTATGAAACGCCATCGCGATCCAAGATAAAACTTTTCCATCAAAACGCCCCTTTCGCCCTCGCGTCCCTTACCCAGCTCGCCGATATACTGACATTCGCATTTTGCTCGTTCAGCCGATTCCACGACCCGTAGATTATCGTCTGTCTAAATCGCCGTTGACCGACTTTTTTTTTATTTCTCTGCGAGCAACCAGCTAAATACATTACTCGATACCCCTTTACCTTTATTCCTCTTATTATACAGGATGCGTTTAACAACTGTACCAGGCTGCAGCATTTTTTGCCAATGAAATACGAAGCTTATCCATTGGCAGAAATGTTGCATAGTTTAGCGAGGTTCATCTTTCGTTCGCTTTTATGCGTCTCTTAATACGACACCGATACAGACGGAACGTGCAATTTCATTTACGGTTTGTTCATATCCCGATGTATTCGTGTTGTAAAAATATCGAGGTGGAAAATGAAACGAATACGTTAGCAGATATTTTGAAATAAAATAAATATAGATTTGATGTTGGATTTCGGATTCCCATTGAATTATTGGACGCTCTCTGTGTATACGATTCACGTTATTGGCTTCCTTGTAGCCGTTGCGTGTTCGTGTGTAATAGTGTATGCGTGTGGGAACGAGGCACGATGCACCGGATGGCATATTTTTTCTCCGCATAGGAGGGCGACTTTGGAGCCGCGGACGGGGGTCAGGGATGCAAAAGGGGATGATGGTGCGCGTCATACAGACATACGTATGCGCGCGTCATACGTAGGTGCACGGAGGACATTCAGGGGTAAGGGGAACGTGCAGTTTCGAATGCGGTAGGTGCAACTGTGCAGGTAGGACACGCAATGCAGTTTCGTGGAAATTAGGTCAGCGAGTTTTCGGGTTAGACAGAGACAACGGACAGGAAAAGGAAGAAGAGCAGTAGAGAGACGAAAGAAAGAGGGAACGAGAGACCAGCCGGGCAGGGTGAAAGGAAGCAGAAACGAAAGAAGAACAGAGACGGAATGTGCCGGAGAAAGAGAGAGGAACACGAACGGGTAACTAGAGGGGTGCTGGACCGGGGTTAGAGGTTGTCGTCATCGTCGTGGGTGGGGTGGAGGGTTGCCGCGAGATACCGTGGATCAGACCGCACCGAGAGAGGGACGTCGTGCCACTGGAAGCCGCGGAAGGGAAAAAAGGAAAGGGGGAGAGTAGGTAAATGTATGTAAATTAAACGTCCCTCGACTTTATTTAGCGCGAGAGTTTAAAGGAGCTACCTCGGTTCTCGCTGGAGACTCGCTGAATAAGAAACTCTCTCGAATAACGTTGTGGGTAGCGAGTGGTACGAAAAGTAGATGCATGTATGCCTCGTACTTCACCTGTTTTCACAGAGGCCAGCCAGTAAAACACACGAGAGTCGATGCGCATGGTAGCTTGTGTGTAAAAAATAACATCTATCGCGTTTACGACGCGTTTGCCAATACGCACAATAATATTAGACGATACCCCTTAAATACCAGCGCGGAGAAATATTCTTTAAACTGCTTGTACTCGTGAGATCATTATCCTACATACATACCCGTATTGGTGAATAGTGTGAGTGCCATGCGGAACTGGCATGAAACGGATAAAACGGTCCCTTCTTCTTCCTTTGATTCGTAAAACCAGGCCGGAAGCCAGTGGTTGCGCACCCGCTTCCGGTCCAAAACCACGGCACCTGACTCTCGCGTTATTTCATCTTTCACAGCTTGAATAGTCGTCCTATTCGCCACCTCGTTTTCATGTCGATCACGGTGGTATTGTAATGGATCGATGAACAAGCCTGTGCGCTATGGTCACGGTGTATTTGAAACGGAAAATGATGAATTTTTTGTCGTAAATTATTGCTCCATCAATTGAACTGGATCGTGGGATACAGACTGGGCGAATTACGTTATTTAAACCACAGCGTAGAAATGGGGGGATATTATTCGAAATATGTAAGCCTCTAAATCCTATATAGCACAAATTGAGGTAAAAGGTGTATATTAATTTTGTAGGAAGTTCATCTTTTTTGAATGATTAATGGAAGAAAATAGAGGGGTAGCTTCTAATGTCCCGTATTATTTCATTGAAACGTTTTTATGTTGAGTATATGTAAATACATGTTGTATACATACGTTTTAATCCCCACGAATACTGGTAGTACTGATTCTTTACAAAAAATTTCTATCGAAAAAAGCAGCCTCAAAGGTTTTACCGACGTAAAATAACATTCAAGACTCGAATTCACTTTGGCTTGTTTATCGCTGAAACCAGCAGAGTTCTTTTGATCCAGAAGTTTCGGCATTTCATCGGATTACGAAGGTAATCTTAAAATTAGATGGCTGGTATTTCTCGATTCGTCGTATTCATTATTTTTCCGCCCAAATAGATACATACAGCTCTAGTTGCTAGCAAGACACATGACTCTCGACTTTTCCACGCCTTCCTTGTTTTATGTATGCATTATGCGACTTGACGGTTTCGATATTTTCGTAGATTTTAATAACTCTTATTCCGAGTCGTTCTCCAGAGTCTGCAGATTTTATCTTAAAAATATAAGGAAAATTTTAATGGACACCAATGTCAACACATTTTATAGTGAGCGACCCAACTGGAAGCTTACTTTCAAGATTTCTTCTGTCTCTCAAGTATACCTACAGTCGGCTTCCCTCCTCTCTTCACATCTCTCTCTCTCTCTCTCTCTCTCTCCTCTATGTTTTGCTTTCTCCTGCCACTCTGCTCCCGTCTCTCGTATTGGTTGGAAGTTCGTGAAAGCCATGGGGAGTCGCGAAGTTGCGAATGCTGTGGTGGCGTATTACAAGCTGCAGCAGCTCCGTTCCGCAGGTTTCCTTCAATAATGGAGCGGGCCAAATAGTCTAATTTACCCGGCGACTGGTCGACCAGTCTGAATATGCATGTGTGCCGCGCCATTCACGACGGCGAAGACGGCGACGACGTCGCCGACACTAGGAGTCGTCGGGGACTCGGCCGACGTGAACAGTTGCAGTCGCAGCGTGGTTCTCTCTGCACACTGCTGTTCCTCGCAAGCGTATGCATACAGGTATGTGCACGCGTGTTCCACGTCTTGTCCCGAGTACGCCTCTTCGTACCTTATTAGGCGTCGCCCGACACGAACATTGTCTGCGTTCGTGCACTCTCCAAATTGGGTCAGTTGACGTAACGCAACGTGAATAGGAAGTACATACCGTGTACAGTGTACACCATCTATACGCGTCTTGTCGCGTGGAATCTGATCTTTCTCGACATCAGGTAATTTTCTTCCACCTGCCGACGATCACTTTTCCCTAGTAGGGTCCGATCAAACAGACGAAAGATTCGTATACACGAGAAATTAGGACACGCGACGGAATTACAAACTCTTACTTTAAATTTGTTCCTTGGACTCGATTATAAACTATAAAGTGAGTTAACTGCATTGCCGGTGCAACGGTACGAGGAGAGGCAGAACAGCGCGTCGAATCGGTTGGTGCGAGTTTGCGTGCCTCGAAACCGACCGCACCGGCAGCAGCTACCGCCGCCACCGCAGAATTTCAGTCCCGAGGGCTAGCATTAAACGAGTTTCTAACATACATTCCTAACTGTGCCACTTGTGCCCACCGATCGGATATTCAATCACCTACTGTGTGCGAGAATTTATGGAACTGAGCACTCGACGGAATTCGAGGTCCAAAATTCGCGTGTTCCACTGCTCCTTACGATGTAGATATGGAAATGACACTTGTAAATGTTCTTGGTAAAAAGTATACATAACTCTTGCGGGTCCGTCCGTACAACGATCGTTCGAGAAAGAGAAATAGGTAGGTGGTTTAAATGAATTCATGTTTTCGTCCCTTGTGCCATGCATAAGTAGGTTGATCGACGTGTCGGGTTCAGCTTTCAACGTTAGAAGTCGCGAGAGTATACATATTTTGTTTCGTATAGGTCACGACTCCTCTTCGTCGGGTCGCATTGTACTTCTCCGAAGGAACCGTTTAACCGATAATCCGTCGTTGAAGCAAATGAAGTCAAGCTTGGGAAACTTGGGCCAAACTTGAGTGATTCGCGTGAATCGTTTAAGAAAGACGATCGACGTCGACTCATACTATACTGCGTCGCGATGTTACCTGTTGGGAAACTTTTTAAAGCCACCATCGCAACCGAGCTTCGAGCAATTTCGACGATGCACAGTTTGCCTATCCCACGTCTCGTGTCGTTCTTGCCAACGAAATTACCAGAAATCAGGCTGGTAGTTTAGCGAACGTGTCGCTTAAAATGTCATACAACGTCTTGTACCCTTATCGTGCAATTTTCCAAACCTGCACCTGTTATTGGCGTGGGGAATTGAATTGGTTACGGGAAAATGGATATTTATGCGGCTGGCATCTACGAGTTTGACGTAAAGACGGCTACTTCGGGTATAAGTTATAGCCAAAGAAAAAGGACGAGTGCCGCGTTTCTCGACTATCGCGAACAACTTGGTCGTTCCAACCACCCTGTAAAGTTCTCTTGTCTCGTTATCCCCGTGTTCTTGATTTCGACCCACGCTACCAGGAACGTAACATTTTCAACGTGGAAACGTTCTGAAATTTCTCTACAGTTTCTCGGCAGCAGCGCGAGTTTCATTGCGAGTAGGTATCGTATCGAGCGACTATCGTCTCCGTGATTGGATGACCCGGTCTTTAAGGTAGAAAATCGAATTGCTTCGAATCGGGAGAACGGCGTTCGCGCGTCCACGTAACGTTGCGCGTTACGGGGGAGATCATCGTGGCGAGAGCGAGAACCTCGTTTAACCTCGAGAGCGTGTGCGTGCGAAGGAGAAAAGAAGCAGGTTGTAAAAGGTAAAGGGGAAGGGCCGGTGGATCGGTGGTCCCTCCTTCTTGCGTTCGCGTTGCTTGCCTTCAACGCTGGATGCTGCGTACTGTGTACTCTTCGTATCCGAGTACCCACTCGAGTCTTGGCTGTGCCGGTCCTTTGGCCTTGGACGGAAAGCATTGACCTCGGCGTTCCACTCTGAGAGCACAACCGGTCACGTGGACCACGGTCTACTACAAAATACGTACTTACTTACACGCTTCGCTTCGCCTTTCTCTCTGTTCTTCCTCGTGTGCCCCCATCGGCTCTCCCTCTCGTACTCGCCTTCTTTCTCTTTACGTCACCCTCTCCCACTTTCTTCTCACCTTGATTCTTCTTGGTAACGTGGACGTGCGGGAGCGTACGCGACGCCGATGTTGAGCATCCTCGGTTACGCGGACTCTTACGTGAACCTGGAAACGTCACTGGTTCGCTTTCCCCACCTTCAGCGTTCAACGTTCACCCGGAGAACCGGAGGATCTTATTTTTATACCGACTGACGTATCGGCCAGCCGAGTCAACCGTGTATAACCATTACGGGAACGGTGGGGTGTGTTTTTCAGTCGATCAACGTCATCGTTGTGATCGAATTAAGTAAAATCCGGGGGCAGCTTCGAAAAGGTTAACACTCTTCATCGTTCGAGAAACAATATCGGTGAACCTACATACGTCTATCAAATCAAATTCACGACGATCGATCGACGCGTCGTTTGTTTTCCATGATAATTTTTCGTGAGCGTTTTCACTCGGAATTTGCCGTTCTGTGAATTAACTTCTGTCAGTTGGCACTTGGCAGGTAGACCTACACACATTGTGTGTACATATACATTCGTGAAGGACGAAGCTCCATCGGTGGCTCGGTGAAAAAGCAATATCGATCTGATGCTAATTTCCCTTGCTGGGTTATGAAGGTTCGTGCCGAATAGGACAATTTATTCTCTTGTTAATGCCAACTTGTGCAGAGTCCCGCGTTGGACATGCGCGCTGCAGCTTGATTGCGGAGAAGTCAGATTCGCGGTAGAAAATACCTCCCTGACGTTTCAGTGTTGCTACGTTCGTAGCCGGTGTTGAAAGTTCATAATATGATACATGGTACGCTTCATCCCATGGTTTTCGCGCCGCTGCACCCCGTTGTAAGGACATTCATTTGACGTCCACTCGTTCAAGCTGGACGGAAACTTTGAAAACGTATGCATTCGTAATGTATACCTACACTTGTATGCATTCGTAATTTATATATGAATCGCGTGTTGGCGAAAAAGGTTCGAGTTAGATGTTGAATTTGTTGGTTTACATCCCTTCGTGTACGCGATGCTGTTTGCAGCAAGGGGAAGTTACCGGACAGTTTCCCATTGTCGGGTACGGTGCCACCAACATCTTACCCGTTCCATCGATCATTCCACTGTCTTCGCAGTTCAGCGAGCTGCTTTCACTGAAGGACGAGCTTGGAGACAGGACATTGGGTGCAGTTGAAAGTTTTGCTCGGCTCGACGAATATATAAGATCTTAACATAGCGTATATGTAGTCTGCTACTAATTCATATCTATGGCCTCCTAACTTGTTCGATTAACGTTACGGTTCAAGCTCCCGTAGAGGAGTCCTGGCAAATTGATCTATGGTGACTTAGCTCGCTGTCTTTTGCGGAAGAAACGCTCTAATGACTAAAAAATTAAACCCTTTAATTATAAAGTCGTTGATAAATACCAAAGTATCGAAGACTGTAGGATGATGCTGATTGGAAGAGGCAAGTATGGAAGGGATCTTTGGGTCGCGATATCAGGCACTGGGTACATATTATGACGTAGGAAGTGTAGAAATGCTAATCAAGCATTTTGCCGTATTGCCAGATCAAAAGGGGTAGGAGTGTATGTAGGTGAAAGGCGACGAGCGTTACCATGAGCATGATTAGGGGCTGCCACGCGTTGCAGACGAGGGATTTGAGGCTAAGGGATCTGTAGTACAAATACGACATGTGGACCGACCGACCAACCGACCGAGCCGTACGACCGAACGACCATCTATGTGTATAACGACCGCTATAGGGTAGGTGGAAACAGCGCATCAAGCGCGCGTAACACGGCTATGGTCTCCTCGTTACAGCTGCACAACTACCAAATTGTATTACGGTAGTGTGGAATCTCTGCGTGGCTTCACTCTCAGAGTCTCCGACAGTTTCCCAAGGGGGGTTTCTACGGTTCCACCGTCTCGTTTCGCCGTGGTGTGCGCGCGTTCCGTGTCCTCAGACCCCTAGACCCCGGACTTGGGGTGATGAACTTCGAACTTCATGAATCACCCTCGTATCTCTGAAATTATAGGGTTGCTCCGAATGAAAACGACATATGAAGAGTGGACGGTGGTTTCGCATCGTATCCGTCTATTTCTGGGATTAACGTCGTTTGGTATAATTAATTGCAGCGTTTGGAATTTTCCGTTAAAACTTAATAGGCGTCGCGAATCTCCAGTCAATTTCGGCAGAAAGTATATATGTATGTATTTTCGGTAAGACCAACTCGTATGTAGTAATATCGGGGTGGCGGAAGCTGTTCAGCGCACGTGTTCCCAGATTGTTAAGGCGAGTGCTGGGCTCGAATACTGTTTGTTTGCTTATTCCTCTCAAAGTAAACGATGCTTGAAGTGTGCTGCGTATACGTTGTTCCACTATTTCCCTATAAATATAACGTGGCAAAGCGGATGCCTCTGCATGAGCCGAATGTGGATTCTCCGGCACGTCCCAGTGTCGGGCGTCTCGTTTATGATTCCAGTAGTTAGAGAGTTTCGAGTATACTTTTGCGGAAGGAAGTAATGAAGTAAAACGCGACAAATTGTACTACCGTAATTTCGATGCTCGTTTATTTCTTGGTCGTATAAGCGTCACCGTTTATATCTCGTCAATAACGAACTTTTCCTGTTGGTTGCGTGATTCGAGAAAAAATGTAGAAACAGAAAGATTGGTAGTGGATCTCGTTATTGGAAATTTCCCTTAACGTCCGATCGGACGCCAACTATAAATTATAAAATGAATCCCGAGATCGCACGACATTAATAAACGACGAAATTATCCGGGGAATTAATTTTGATAGGAACTTCGTGATCGTGATTAGGCAAGCTCTGAACCGTATCTGGACCATAAACGTAGTTTCCGGTCATTGGATTGTTTTTTTTATCTTATACCAATTCATCCGGAATCACGAACTACGGATATCGGCTGTTTCTTGGGAAAAGTAAGTCAATTTGAGTATATCGATCGGCGCCCAGAACCCGAGGATTTCCTTTATCCCGTTCGTTCTCTAGTTCCAACAGGATTTCGCCACGGACTTCGAGGGATCGTAAACCAGATTCGTGAATCGGTGAACTACGACGGAACCCATGAAATTTGGAGTTCCGTACGGCATCATCTAGCTGGCTCTATCTAAACTTTCCGCATTCCCAGTTTATCTGTATTCGCGTAAGCGTTCGGGTACATATCGAAGTCACAGCGAAACTTTTTTTCAGAAAACTTCGAGTAACAGCGGTAAAGATTTCGAATGACGGATAAAAGTCGGAGCCAAAAATTTGACACGATAGGCATTTTTGGCCATTGTGCCCGAGAGCAGAAAGGTCTGGGCAATGGAATCATTAATCCGACGATAAACACATCCGTGGCGGCCGGAGTTCCAGTGTTTGCGTAACAACAATAACGCCGGGAACGTTTTGCATCTGGCTGCAGAGATACGCCGGGTCACGTACGTCATTATTGCGCGGTCGATGCAACAAATTTTTTGGCGGGTCAGCTCAATAAAATCTGGTGTTTTTGAAATGTACGAGTGGGGTCAACTCGATAGCTTATCTCGAATAAAATGCGGACCTCGATGTGATTGAATATCTGGTCGGAGGAACGGACGAACATTCCTCGTATTTTGATTTCGTTTCGCGATTCGGTACGATTTCGATTTGTGAACGGCAACGGTCGATTGTTGATTTACATTTATATAAACGGGGGTGCAAAGCAAGAGTGCGCTTGCAGAAGGAAGAATGGGATATTTCTCTCGGAAAGGTTACCACTTAATTGCCTGTATATTTTAAAGCGGTTATTTAACTTCTTTCAAACTATAACAAATGTATTATTATACATATACTGTGAGTTCATCTACACCTTTGTCCTTCAATTATGATCGTTCGACGTGAGTAGAACATGTACAATCGTGACATTGAAAGTTACTCTCCGATTCGACGTTTGGTTGCGTTGTAATACGACATGTGCCCACATGTACCTGTAGTTATGCTCATACATTGAGGAAACGGATAATTTGGTCCGTGTGTCTATTAGTCCGGGCAACTATCCGTGGGGTTCGTAATCCAGTTTCTAGTTTACCTTCGATCGAAGCCAGGATCCGCGGTCGTGAAGGCGCGGGTACGTATGTAAGCGGCGAGCTGCAGAGCAGTTACGGCAAAGTTCGAAATGCCATCTGTTCCGCGAGGTATCATATAGCAGCGCGTAGTGATAGATTAGAAGTTGAAATGCCGATGTTCGTTGACCGTGCCACTCGCGTTGACCATGCCCAACGGTTTCCGATGTTTGTATCGGAATTCGGACCGTACGGGTAATTAAGCAGATGTATTAATAAACTATAGACAAACGTGCGTGGAAAAGCAATTTCGGGAAAGCTTGTCGAAGCTTCGATTAAGCTTGATAGTCGTAGGAAGAGGACAGAGTGTCTAATGTGGATTAAAAGCCGCTACGAATTCAGCGACACAACAGTAAATGCTAAAAATATACATATGTAGTAACGTTGCAACCGCTCGTCAACCGATTAGAACCAGAGGGAAAGTTGACGGAACAAAGAACACGTTTCACACCTAGCACGCCGCGACGACGAAACTTTGTCGTTCGTTACGTGAGGTAAATTGCCTTCATAATCTATACAATGCGCTGTCATTTAACTTATAATGGATACAACTAAAGTTCTCTGACTCTATTTCCCATGCTGGCTTAGTCTTTTCAACCGTTTTATCGATTAGAAGTACATATGTATTTCGACTCGAAACGATGCGATGATAATGCGGTAAAACGACAACAGAAAAAATTATACGATAGCTATTCATTCGTATTTATTATATAATTGTAACAGGAGAGCTGTAATTACCGGTCGTGGGATATTTTTCAGTCACGCCTGCGACTCTCTAAACCGATCGAACCGGAAGTCGAATGAATCGTCTCCACAACCAACACCGTCACCACCCCTCGCCAATGTCCAGCGCTCTTCCAATGCATAACGATAGTCAATTCAATTTGAATCGCGGCCAAGCTCGACGGGACAGTTAATTTCGTACGAATGACAGCCTGGTTTTGTGAATTTGCTGCGCGATTCATTGAAGCGAATCGTATAGATTGTTTCTGTTATCCTTTTTTTCACGTTCTTCGCGTGGTTTATGTGAAATCGGCAGTGTGTTCCGATCGAAATCGAATTCTGCGCAAGTGAAATTGATTGCGCGTAATAACCGCGAAATTTTTCTTCGTTCCTCTAATTTTTTCATTTTCTTTTCCTTTTGTCGAATTTTTTATGTCTCGAAAGATTTGTCCGTTCCGCGGGTGACTCGTAACCGTCGCTACTAATGTCGCGTCGTCTCGAATCCGGCTCCAATAAAGGCCAAAACGGACACCGCAATCTCTGCCCCTGGTGGTTGGTTCTCTCGCTCCCTCTTCGTGCCTCTCTGTCTCGATCTCTTTTACCATCCTCGTCTCGCGCGTTGACGACGGACGACGGCAAATGGCGCGCTCGGTTGGAGGGTGAATGAAACGAAGGCGTGGCGCGCACGTTGATTCATAGTGTGACTGTCATCCGAGGAACAGAGTTGCGGAACATCGATTTAGAAGAATGGCCTGAAAGTTCTCCGATTATTCTTGTCCCATTTTTTTTCCCGCCCTAGATTGACGGAGTTGGAACGATCAAAGTTTCATGCCGAGAATATAGAAATCTTATTTCTCAACGTATTGTTATTCTGAAATGTTTCTGTTTGTTGTCACGGCCAGGTAAAAATATTGTAACGTTCTTGTTTAATCTACGTAATTCGCTGAAACACAACTATCCTAATGGACGTCAATCCGATTGAATAATGGACCGGCTATGAAGTGGATGGATAGTGTGAGTCACATTATAGCGAAATGAATATAATGCTTCGACAGACATTGCATACGAATAGTCGTCGGATATCGACATTTCCGTCATTGTAATGAGAAGAGTTCGTTTGGCTAGCGAAGTGCACTGCCTGGTACCAATAACTATTTGAATTTATAATGATCAGTGTAATTGCTATAAAGTCTTGTCGATTCGAATGGCATTCAAAGGTAAACCGCAGATTGAAAAGGCTGAAGAAAGAGGATTAATCGGTCGATAGGCAGTATTGCGAGAAGATTCGAAGGAATAAAATATTAGGTAGAAACTTTCTAAATGCCATTCGATGGCTCCGACTGGCTCTTTGGGGGTGATGATGTGCAGAGGAATTACAAAAAGGCAACAGACTTTGTAAAAACTTTTACTAATCACGCGGCACTGATTCGAATTTCCGAAACAGCAGCAGCACCATTCGCGTATTATTCTTGATATGCGTGCCCATCAAAACGCACGATAAGATGGATAATAACGAAGACGAATCGTTTCGAGTACCTAATGGAAGGATCTACTAAGATAACTGCCACTCTTGTGCGGATTGAAGACTGATTGAGCCTAAATGGGAGGAAAAAGCTGCTTGTTCATTACTTCGGTTCCTAATCACTCTGAAGGATTGATGGGTATAAATTAATGAAATTATTTTTTTACGTTCAGACTGTACCACAACTTCTAAGGGAAATCGTTAGAATCTTGGGGTTTTTCAAGGGGAAGATATTAAGGAATGCGTCGTTGGTGCCGTCTTTTTTCCCGCTCATATCGTATTCCAGACATAAATTCCATACCACCGCTAGAATGGATGGAGTGTGCTCGGTTGCTATTCTGGTGATTATCATGATTATAGAGATACGTTTATGGTCGTTTGCCAAGAAAAATGGCAGCGTCTAGCAGAGGTAAAGTAGCGCGGGCGAAGCGATGGTTCCGTTCTTATTGCAAGGAAAGAATGGTAATCCGGCAAAGTGTGAAAAGTTCTATGAACGATTATTCGAAAGGAGAGCGGTCGTTCACGCTATTCCATGGAAATTAGATCGAGAAATGAAATTCTTTGGTCTAATTAGAGCACAATATCTTTTTCAGCAAAAGGTTACCACTTTTCCCTTACTTTTTCGCCTAGGCCGTAGATCAAACGTTCCACGAGAATTAATTGCTTTCCCTGAGATGACAGTCTACG
Organism: Dufourea novaeangliae; assembly: GCF_001272555.1. Taxonomy (NCBI): domain Eukaryota; kingdom Metazoa; phylum Arthropoda; class Insecta; order Hymenoptera; family Halictidae; genus Dufourea; species Dufourea novaeangliae. The sequence goes on along the minus strand of NW_015374290.1, from coordinate 275,480 downwards.
TTATTTCGCTCAGCCCTTCGGGCTGTTCGCCCTCGGTGCATGGAGTCTACCCTTTGCGATTGAGAATTGGAGTGATCTCGGTGATACGATTACGGAACATTTTCTTAATAAGATGATATTATTATCAATTTTTTCGTGAATCTGCGCGCGTTGTACAGGATCGATAGGAATATTGTTTCTAACTTATTTAATCTCCTTCGTCTACTAGAGGTCTGCTATATTAATTGCTTAATGATAATCCGGTTATCAAACTAATATTCCTCTGATAATCGCGGGTAAAGCCGTGGGCGTCTCGTCGGAATAGAAGTGTTGATTTATTTACTTATTATCACAATGTTCCGCAACAAACCAAATTTGATCGATGGATTATTAATTGAATGAAAATCTTAATCTCGTTTATCTGCATCACAAATGTATACAAAAGAGGCATCGAGGTGTGAAATATAAATATTAAAATAACAGGATCTACTTCGTAATATATGCAAATGTCTACGTTTTGTAACCGGTAAAACGTTGTCGTAGCGACTGGTTTTCATTAATGTTCGGTCTGGTATTCACAATCAGCGTGCGTAGCCGACCGAAATGCTCGGTTCGCGGATCATTTTTGTCCCAATGTTATTTGGAGTGGAATATTTTTATCGCGGAATAACGAGGAGGGGTGATATCTGCCTAGGGGCCAATAGGATTGTCCGCAACATTAAACCGCCCTCTCAAAACAGCGTGCCCGAGACAACGGTTGAATTATTGTTCTGAAATTTTTATAATTTTCCCATGAAACACGATGTTGCTGCCACTGAGACACGTGGTATGTATGTACCCGGATAACTTGCAGTTTACATGCACCAGGATGACCGCGGTTCGATACGACCGAAACTTTCTAATTGCGATAATCGATGTAGTTATTAATGGGAAATATTCGAATTTCCACGATAATGACCCGGATTATGGTTTAGGTTACTAAGTGTTCCCTATCCCTTTGTACCCCTTGATCAACACGATCACAGTGACACGGTGTGCAGCTCACAGCGAATGACCAACGGCGACGCTGTGGCTGAATAGTGAGCCCGGTTTCAGCGATCTCGCACGGTCGATGGACTCGCATAAATTAGAAGCGTTAATATGCGTTAGGGCAATCCTATTCTGGTTACTACCCAAGGGGTGGTATCGTAGCAGGGCTCGTTCCGTGCGTCGCCATTGTATTTCCCGTTCCAACGCGATTTTGCGAAACATGGTTCGGTGAATCGCCAAAAGTCATAAATCACTCCGCTACGAATAGAAACAATTAATTAATAAATAGAGGGTAAGGGAAGGACGGAGGGTTAGTTCAATTAATCCTCTTTAATCGTTTCTTCCTTCTCATGATACTGCTTCATTTCGGGCGAAAATAACGGGGACATAAGAGTTTTCGCGAGAAATGATTAATCCCATTTTAACAACGAGAGTTTCATTTTCAAAATTGATTCCCGGGTAATAAGTTGAACTCTATCTTGTGTACGTATAAGGATGTACAATACAAAAAAGGTCAGCTGATTTAAAGAAAGACTAGTAGGTACTCTGTCGAAATGAACGAAAAAAATTCGCAGCTCGATATTTCATATGTACTACGTACTTACGCATAATAAAATCGGAGTGTCAACGAAGGGGATTTTGATTACAGCGGCAGAGTCCCGGCGTGTGTACGGCGATGCCGGTGTCGCGGTTGTGGATTGGTCTAGCGGAACGCTTCGGCGGCGCCTATTGGTCAGCGCGCGGAGGTGCGTTCGATAGCCCGGCTCGAACCCCCAGTACCCGGCAGAGCCTCGCACGGGAAACTGCTCCGTTTACGTACCGCTGCTTTTTCAAGCTTCCAAGCTCGTCGGTAGACCGCGTGTCTAACCGAACTCTTGGCCGCACATTCGTCTAGTTTCAGCGTTTAATTTTCGTTTGTGTCACGCGGTATCAGCGGCAACCGGATCGAGCGCCTCGCCGGATTCTTTAATTTCTCTCATCTATTGGTTTCGTTAAACGACGCGCGACGCCGCGACTCCAGACGTTCTCGTGACCAGTTCTGCGACTGTTGTTTTCCCCTCGGCTGTCAAGTCAGAGTGGCGCGATCCTGCGGGTTTTCCAACCGCCGCCGGGTGTCGTTACGTGCTTTCATTGTGACCGAGCCCTTTTGTGTTCCGCGAGTCCTCGTTTATCCAGTGCCCTTTTGTTGCTTTTCGAGGATTTTTCATCTCCATCCTGCGAGACTGACTCCGCCTGGGACCACATCCTCTCCACACTCTCGTCGCTGGTAAGTCTATTTCTTTTAAATCAGCAGTAGCCCGTTTCTCCGTTTACTTTGCGCGCGTTTTGCATCGCGTTTCTAATCGCCGGACCTCTGATACGCACGCAAATGTACTTATCTGCATCGGTAGCGTATATACCCGGGTAACAGATCAAACTGACAAAGGTCAAGTCCCTGTGACATTCAAACCGTGACGTGTTGTTACAGTGAGTGAAACGGATCGCGTCGTCTCATGGAAGATTTTTTCATGCAAGGTAGTTACTTGCCAGAAAGTAAATACACATTCGCCGGACCCAGCGAGCTATGAGTTTTCGGTTTCGATTGAAAATCGATTCCCAAAGAAGCCGTAAATATTTGCCAATGTCGCAAGCGTTTCAGTTGAGACGCTTCCGCGTTGACGTTAGTCATGCTCCGTTCAATATTTGGCTTTTGCCTGGTTACCGCGGGCTTTATCCGCCGATTACGTCTACACAACAACGTCACCGACCGGTATTCACTGAATTGTTCGTATTTAACGAGTATCGTTGAAGAACGCGCTTTTGTTAAAATCACAAAGAGCACTGGAGCAAATATCATGGGCGAACAAGTGGACGTAGTTTACGTAATTAAGTGTACACAGTTGAGGACCGCCCAGTATCGGATCGCAGTGCTTTAACTCCTAGGATCCGCCTGTTCGCTTCCTCCTAGTTCGTCGAACTCTGCCTTCGTTCTTACTTCTCGCGATACATACATACAACGAGACTATCTCGACGAATCCAACTGGTCGGGAACTTTTGCTCTTGACATTTAAACCGTGCAGTAAATTTCGGAAATACCTGGCTGTGCACGTCGAAAAATAGCTCATAGTGATAGTTCACAGCAAGAATACAGAAGACTGAATGCTTTTTCGCAACCGACAGGGCGGAAATCTTTTCTTCTCTCTACGGTTTATATTTTAACATTGTCGGTTCTGTATATATCTGGTTATCTCGAACACGTACATTGGGAGGGAAAATAGATCAAATGTTGAATATGGGTGAAAGTGTCGAGTATTCGAAATTAAGCTATAATATTTTCAGGAGTGGTTGTAGGGTTAAATGATCTGTCGTGGCGGGTAAATCATTAAAATTGTCCTCAATGATTCCATAGATTATATACCGCCATAATGAAACAAAAAAAAATGAAATAAAATTGGACACGCCCAACAGACGTAGCAGCTGCAGTACGAGCATGCACGTGTATGTCGTAATAATATTATTTTCTCATTTAACGGCGGGAAGGAATTCTTGAATGAAACAACGAGAGTTTCCTCGTGTACACGGTCGAATGGTTTCAACTCTCTGACGCTGTTTCCATCACCCGTTGTTCGGATTATTTATAGAATGTTGCTATATCTGCAATATGTAGATAACCGCACCGCAGCGATATTGGTTTTACGTGTGTACGGGGATCCCTTGCACGTGTGTGCCCGTGTTCGTTTCGAATGCGAAGGGCCGGAGGTCGGTATCGAAGGATAGTCCACTGGCGTGTTTCCTATAAATATTGCATCTACGAGTCGGGTGCGATCGACTTTGAAAAACCTGGATGCTGAATTAGTGGGAAGTGTAATTTATTTTTTAAAAAAGACGATTCCCTCGATCCGCCGACGCAGCTATTGTTCGCGAGCAAAGGCAAGCTACGTCGTGACGCTGAATATAAAAGCAAACGCTGGGAACGGAATGTTTTTCTTTTTCACTGCTCCGCACGCCATTGCGAATAGGAATTCTCACGCGAGGAAATAAAAATCTTTCTTTCTCGTGATGTAGGGTTTTTAAATATGAGAACAAATCAGTCTAAAGAACCTTTTTGCACGCTTGTGTCTAGGCTTCCTGCTCGTCCGTGAACTATCGTTGCATAGTTTAAATGTAACGCGAAGATTATCGTTAAATAACGTACACGGAAACGGCATTGATTTATGTATTACGATTGCCCCGCGGAAAAAGGGAATTCACCAAGAGGCAAAATGCAATCAAAGTTCTGTCGCTTTTCCATTTAACAATAAAATCTTGTACAATAGAAAATTCCTCTGATTGCATCTTATTATACGTGAGAATTCCAGCAGTGCATTATCTTCGCGGATATTTCCGGATAGGAATCGCGTGCAGTACGTGGGAAACCGAGGGGAGTTTGTTTTCTTTTCTGCATGCATTTAGTTGCAAATTGAATGGCGCAACCGTTATAGTCACATGGAAACCCCTCCGAGTTTGTTCGAGGAGGGAGTAATATGTATTTATGTATGATTCGATGCGTACAAATTCCTTCCATCGCTACGTTCTTTGTCCCTTAAGTTCAGAGTCCAGCGACTTCGATTCCGATCTATCGGTTCACGATCGATGACACTCTCGAATTCGGGATATCTAAAGGGGTACGTACGGAAAGATACCACGGAGGCTCGACGAAGCACACAGCACTCGTGGAGAAGGTACGAGATGTGACTAGAGAGCTTTTGGAGTGGCTAGAGCACCAGTGCGAACAGGACTCGAAGAACTTGCGGGAAACCTAATTCGAGGACGTTCGTACCCGATAGTAGAGACAAGGGCCTCATGCATATTCAGCGTATTTGTGGTCAGAGCAGGCTGGTAACTCATTGTACTGGAAGGGCCAGCATTTGCCTTACCTTGACGCGAAGGGTAGGAACATGGAAATTGGCGAGGGTTGGACGCGTTCGTTACTTGAAAGCCACGCGCGACAGGTGAAAGGACGTTCCGTCTTAAGCTTCTCTTTCTCTTCGCGCACCTGGTCGATTTAATGACTCTGGTCTAAATTGAAATGGCCTTGGGGCCTGTTTCCGGGGGTCAGTCAGCATGGTCTTGACAGTCTGTTGCTTAGAGGCTTATGCAATTTATCCTTTGATGTAGAGAACAGAATTTCTGTGGATGGGAAACACGAAAGATTCTTTGAAATTAGTCTGTATGTAGGGGTTTATGCTTTACTATGTTCTGTTTGTTACAACCATTTATTATAATGATAAACTTGCGATGGAAGAATATTCAATATGTATAGTAGGTACCTATTATAGGTACGTGTAGTTATATCACTTAATTATACTTCGAACTAATGAACGAATCGTTCACTATCTATTGAATTATGTATAGAATGTTGAGTGCTTTTGCTGTCGTTAAAGTCTCCGTTTATAAGTCACAATTTTATGTCTTGATTCTTCATTCGCAGTATTAGTTTTTGTAAAAAGCGTTTGATCCGTTGGGAATATATGTGCACACCTAATTTTCCATACGTTAAACGAAGCTGATTGTAATCACCATGAATCTGTAAAAGCGATAAAATCGTAACTACATTGTGTCAAGTGGCTGGGGAGTTTACAAGAAAGAATAGCTTCTAGGGCAATGCATTCCAATTAGCGGCGTCCGATAAAATTCTAATTTATAGTAGTCGTAAAGTAGTCTCTGTAGAATGTCTTTCAGGATACGGGACGAGGTGCGCGAAAGGTTTTAGGTCTGTGACGCCCGCTTCTTGAATGGAAGCTCGCGTCGAGATTTCCATATCAATAGAAAATGTTTATTAATGACTTATCCTTTCGGCAGAACCGAAAGAAAGTAACGTTCTGTCGCAAGCTGAAATACTTGCTGACCGTAAATAAATGTTGGATAGGACCTTGAAGAACACCGCTCGGGAAGACTGGGATATTTTCGTGTTATTTTCAGTGGTAACTCGTGTTTCACGACGTGTGCTTCGTTGAGAAGTGTTTCGTTGGGTCATCCTGTATTCTTTCTGTGACAAACCGTTGCATCGACCAATGGTGCGACGCACGAAGATGCTTCAAAGGAGAATCTCGTTGGGGATTTGCCTTTTTTGGTTTCTTTGCGAATATTTTCTGTCGTTTTCTACGAGAGGCACGTCGATCCTGTCCGATTTCATATTCTACTTTTGCTCGGAGGTAGTTGCACGTTATTTCAAGAGAAATTCACTACCGAAAACTTTCGAGTTGCTTTAGGGAGCCCTCGACTGGTTCTTTGCATATGCTTCGCTGCACCGAGGATAATGCACAGCCGTCCAACTACTATTTCCTTCGACAAAGGACAATTTTGCACATTGCAGTCACGTAAACCCACCCGCTTGCTCGCTCTCCTTACCTGATTTTGGATTCCTCGCCGCGCCTCCTTCTCGAGGTCAAAATATCACCGGGTTTCGGCGCCACATAACACTCTCTTGGAATCGGTTTCCGTTGGTTTGGAACCATCGGTTTATTCCCCACGGTAACGTATGATTGTCCGTGATTTTTCGTGCTTGGTACTTCATTTCCCGTCGAATTTAAAAATTCGGAGTAATTGTGTGCGCGATAAACTTGACCAGAAAGTTTGTAATGTATTTTCCTAGAATAGAAGAGTTCCATTCCTGCATCTCGTCTGTCGGATAGCAAATTTTCTTGTCGCAACTTATCCGCGGAAAAAGCTAGTTAGTCGGGGGAAATGACGTTCATTTAAAATTCTATTTCTCCTACGCGAGCGGAACAGCGCGAATAAACTCGTGGATTAACTTGCACGAATATCTTAAACATCTATCCGATCGATATCGCCGCGAGACTGACGTTCGATGCATGCAAATCGCATCGTCGCGTCGAGCCAATGAACCACGAAACGAATCGACCCGCAAGTTCTGACGTCGTGATTAAATCCAGAATGCATCCTGGCAGACGTTCTTGCTACGCTGTGGGGATTCTTCGATCTTCCTCTTATTTCTCTAGAGGAGCTGTCGTCTACGGCCGTTGATACGTAGCCGCGAATCTTTGTTGTCTTGACTCTTCCACTTCGGCAGATCACGATGTAAATTGGATCCGGGGAATCAGAATGGAAATTCGCCGGTGTGTAAACTGCGTGGCACCGCGGATTCTTTTTCACATCGTGCACGTACATACCTTATTCTTCGTTGTGCATGCAAGAGCGGCAGAAAGAAGGGTAGAAAGAGAGGGAGGGAGCAGAACGATTGTAGCGAGGAGGAGGAAAAGGAGGTGGAGAGAAAACGTCGGCGTCGGTGGCGGTACGGGATGTAGAGAGGTGGTCGCATTGATTCTTCGCCGAAGGCAGGGAAGTCGCTATAGAGTATAGAGTATGTATAGAGGGTGGTTTTCAGTCTTCTCTTCCACCTTGTCCCGCTCGTTCTCCGCGGTTCTCTCTCGTTCGATAATGGTAGCTTGCATCGAGATACCTGCCTACTCGTTTATATCATACGTATCGTGCACGTAAATATTTGTGAGAGGAGACACGCGTATGTAGACGTGCACTCGTTTGTGCGCGCGTCTAAGTCTGGTATTCGCGTGAACGAAGGTACACACAGGTACGCGATGAACAGGATAGGGAAGTCGAAGGTAGAAGGCACTTTGCGTGATTGGGCGAGCCACGCGAAGAATGACAGGTCTTAACCTTCTCGTTCGTTTCTCCTACTTCGTGGAAGTTCATATCGATGGCTCTCGTCAAAACTTTCCTGACACCCTATAGGCGTTTGCTCCTGGAATATAAATGATTGTCTTCGGTGGTTCGTAGTGGTTTACCGTCGTCGCGAAAACAAGCCCGGTCTTTTGTTCCCGTGCTTTGCATCTTTTATGCCACTGAAAAAGACAATTACTTTTTTCCCCCGTAAGCTTCTAGCCGGAAGAGACATTCAGTTATGTACTCGTGGTCGTAAGAAAATAATGATGGACGGTTTTGCTTTTGCTTTTGCTTCTAATTTTTTCATCATCGACCACTCGAACATCTGAGTTTCGTATTAAACTTTTGTAGGTAGGTATAATGTACGTGTAGGTACGTAAGTACCTTGTTCCGATGTGGATCCGTATGCAAAAATAATCGCTCGTCTAGTCTGTTCGAACGTGACTCCCAGAGGCTTGCCTTTGGATTCCGAATCGAACGTTAATCATTATCTTTCTCAGGTCTGTAAAAAATATCCGTGGTTCTTTATAAATCTTAGCGAGAAGCACTTTCCTCGATTAAAAGGAGCCGATATCTATTTCTCTCCGGTTCTCTCTTTTTACGCGGTAGATTTTCGACGCAAGGGTTTCTCCGCGTTTATCGGGAAACGATGGCGGGTTGGGTGGTGAGTAATTTGGTTAGGTGAAGTATTTTTCTCAGGCAATATCGGAGAGTACGCGGTGGCGTACCACGTTTTGCCTTTAGCAGGAAACTCGACGACGGCACTCTGTTCGATTGAAGGATGTTTTAAAAGTTTATGCTTCGTCCGTGTATTTATATTTACCGCGCATATGATCTCGAAAATATCTGGCTCACTCGATTCAAACATCGAAGTTATGCAAAAGATTCTTTGGTATTTTTAATCAGCGAGTATCGCTCATTCGTGGAATTTTAATTTTACCGCCCCGATAGCTCGCCGCGCGCAATACACTCCCATTGTTTCTTCTATTAGCGGCGAGGCTTAAAAGAAATTCGTTCGAAGGTGGCGCGTGGACTTTCGTTCCGTTCTCGCTGGATCGATGACAGGTCCCGGAAGGGAGAGGAAATAGGGCAAGAAGGGTTCCAAGGGTGTGGGTAAAGCGGCGGAGGGGCAGGTAAAATTGCCTTGCCAAGAAAATATTCTCCCGGCGGTAGCGTTCGTCGCATTCCACAAGGATCATTACGTCAAATAACAGAAATCTTTCGAGTCCTTTCTATCTACCTTCTTCTCTCCCTCCGTATTTTTACCTTTCGTTCTGTTTTTGACTCTAACTTCACCCTTACTAGTATCTTCTTTTATCCATTGTCAACTTCTCACCTTGTCCTATGCTCCTTTTCCTGCAATTTCTCCCGGATACGATACCCAATCTTCTATGGTGTGCATGCTAACTTCCGTACAGGTTGTACGTTGTTGCTGACTACAGCAATGCAGCCCTTACTCTCTGTCTGTGACCGGCCAAGGGAGAATCGTGAGCCGTACAATCAGCTTTGTCGGTACAATTCGGTGCACTTACCGCACCGTTGCCGAAGGATCTAAATGTACACCTGCATTAACCGGTACAGCGATTACTATTGCTGCACCGACGCAATGTCCGCGTTCTGCATAAATCCTTTGAAATAACATTTGCAAATTTGAGGACGGTACGATTTAATCGAATAACAGATTTCACGTGCTATCTCGGGGACGTGACTACAGTTACTTTTTATTACAGAATCTTCCGTTTTATTCTAGTCACGGTTTATATAGTGAAAATGTCCAGAAAATCAGCAACAAATAGTTTGATCGAATAAACATAGTGATAGCTCTTGTACTACGATTGATAACTAGCGATAAAATGGAACTTGTTCCATATAATTCGCATGCATTCATCGGAAGGATTGCATACATCAGGCGTTACGATCAGATTATTTTATCACGTCAACAAATGTGCATTTGTAGTTGAAGCCTATCCGGATCTGTGTTTTCGAGCAAGTCGTGCCACTTGAAGCTTCAAACAGATATTTTCTCTCTCTCTCTCTCTCTCTCTCTCTCTCTCTCTCTCTCTCTCCCTATCTCGCCAGCAGCAATGTAACTAAATCAACGAAACCATTGTACCACGGTTAATAGCTCAACCGAATTAAGCTCTTCGGTCGCGTAAATGAGCTACAAATCGTTGGGGGTCTGACAGCTTGCTAGCGTGTGCTTGCTGAAAATATTACGTAGTCATGTTATCCACTGTTCGAGGTATTCACTTTAATTCGTTTTATCGCCGCTTCGTGTTCTATGTTGTGTTATTAGCGCTTAATTTTCATTTCGTTTGTCATCGCTTCGTATTATCGGGGGATAATCGACGACGAAAGTAAGGAGAATTTTTGGGTTTGGAGTGTCAGTCGAATAGACATCAAGGATAAAGTAGCTTTGATCCTGACGATTTTAAGAATCGAAAAACGAAAAGGACAGAAGTCTGAATCGAAAATGTGACGAGAATCCACTACCGATTTATGTATGTATCGTGTTTAAAGCGAACACGCTTGTCCCCTTGTACGAAGGATATTATCCACCGACGATTCGTTCGGGTCTATGCGCAAAAAACACAGTTGGTGAGAAACGAGCGAAGAGCGCGAGGAAAAGTGAACGGGGTGACAAAGAAAATGATCGAGTCGAGAGTGACGCGTAAGAAAACGAGGACGTTAACAAACAAAAAAGTCGTTAAACGGCACTTAAGTGGCATTAAACGGTGAGACTGTGCGACGACGACGGAGGCGGCGCGGAGAGCGCGCAGCCCCGCGTTCCGGATACTAACGACGAGTCGTGGAAAAAAAATGAGTTTGCCTCGTGGGAGGGTAAGACTCTGCAGGTTTACCGTGGAAAGAGATATATCGTTGCCAGGACTTGGCTCGGCCTCCGGTAATTCTCGATACAAAAGGCAGGTTGTTTCACGCAGCTGATACGGTAACAGCTACGATCCTTGTATCCCGTGGTTTTCTTGCTGGGTCGAGGGAATAGGTCAAGCGCGAGTTTCGCCAAACGCTTCTTCGACGAGTTTTTTTTACGGGCGTCCGGCTTCGACCACTATTGCCGGCTGTAAAGATAAATTTGAGTGCTCTCGAAAAGTGATCGCCGAGACCGGATGATTCATAGTTAATTGTGCACGATGTAGGTCGTTATCGAACGAATTATCGATGTCGTTAACTGAAATTAATCGACGGCCTGTAAGCGCGGTAACACGAGGTTTACAATCTGTCCAACTACCGGAGATTTGCCTCGAGTTCGACACGCGAAAAGTACCTTCGTATTCTATTTTCGTGATCGCGTCGGTGATCACGAGCCTCGAGGCACGAACATCTTTAATTCGATATTTTTATTTCGTCTTGGGCTGGTTGAGAGGGGGGGACGTACTCGCTGCATAGAGAGGAGTGAGGCCCTCCGACTTGGTCCGGCGTACGTGTAAACGTGACTAGACATTTTTCCGCGATTGCGCCCATTCAGAAGCGTATATTCCGATTTCCAGCAATTTCACAGGATTCAATACAGCGCTACGTCATCGGTCCTTATTCTCAGATGATTATACGTCTTCTCTGGGCAACGGTTCGCTGATTCTTTTCACGAGTGGCTCTGAGACTGCGAAAAAAGGTGAAGGGGAAGACGAAGGGGAAGAGGGATGAAACAGCGTAATAAGCAATCGGAATTGAGTTAGACGTGTCGTGCGAGGACGGCAAATAGCGGCGGTTAAAGTCGGCCGGTGGATGAGTGGACTCCTTAGGCGGAAAATCAGGAAAGAGGAGAGGGTTGCGACGCGAATGGTGTGGATAGACGAATAGAAAAGGCTCGAATTGATTGAACTCGGTCGCGACACCGGTAAGAAAACCACTTGCAGCAAAAGTTTCTTCGAATTCCAAATAATCCAGAAGGGATCGCAATTTCTGGGTGGAGAATATTCCGAGTTTCAACCATTGAAAAGTTTTCCGCGTCTCGACTCTTCCACCGAGGGGATACGTTCACTCGCGGCTACGTCTCGATTTACTTAGTTTTCTCGGTGACACTTGCCGCTCGTATCGGCGTTACACGCGTGATTTATAGCGCGATTTGTAAACGGTGAAACGTAGGGAAACGAAACAGGTAATTAGCGAAATTATGCGTTTCTGTAAACCCGTTAGCGAGTTTCTGCTTGCGGTTTCTGCGGAGTTTAATTGAAACGTCGCGGAAACGAATAGATCGAACATAATTGTCGACCGTCGACTTGATGTTACGTTGGGTTAAACGAGTAATTATCCGAAAGTTCGAAACTCGTTTCACGTGGCCACTTTGTCGGCCTCCACGCGAATCTCTTGCACATACGTATGTATTGTAAAGTTATCATTCACAGAAACATGGAAAGCAGACTTCTGTTTTCATTTGTAAGTGAACCATTAGAATCTGGCACTATGGTGTGTACAAGAAATGGTTAGGTATACGTGTCTCACCTGCCAACAACGAAGACAGGTTACACGCATGCCTTTCCTGTTTCCCGGAGAAGAAATTATAACCTGTCCGTTACATCCGTGCATGCGGTAATCGCAATCTCTCGAGGTGACATAATCGGTTCTATTCCCACAGTAGCTCGTTAAAAATTCTTCGAGTTTAAACGTTACATTTACGGTACTTTTACCACGTCTCCTTGCGGCAGGGTTCGCGTTAACTATCCTCAACCCCTTATTAATCTCGAGGTTCGTTCCGCATTAAGCGAAGAATTTTATCTTCGCGCCGGGGCGTCCTATCTGGCTTTTCCGACCCTTCTCAAAACGTAGATTTTCCCACAAGCCGTGTTCGTTTCCTTGCGTCTCGTTTGTATTATACCCACACATATAACTTGCCGACCAAAGTGTCAAATGGCCACACAGCATCCCTCATCCCCAGTGCCGAGGGTGTGGTTTTACCTGGAGCGAATCCGTGAAGATTCTCGGACAGACTCGAAGGAAACGATACCTTTTTCGAGGCGGGGAAGATTCCTTTGTATTCGTCGGTCTTTTGAACAGTAAGGTGGGTAACTTGACAGCTAAGGAGACGTTAGGATAGGTAGACGAAGTATCTTAATCTCCGGTGTTTAATTAACGAACAAATTGGCGTACAACCGATTGCGATTTCCAATGGTATTTTATTTCAACGATACGTTGTATGTTCCCCGTATTTTTCAAGATGATTCGAAATTGACGATCGACGTGGCTGTGGTTCTTGCCGGTATTGCATTCCTCGATCTTTCGCGCCCCTGATAGAGAAATTCACCGGTGACCCTCGGGGCATCCGTTAATCTCGAGATGAACGGATTAAAGTGACTTCGTGCCGTCCAGGTGAGAATACGACAGGGGACACTAAGGCTCGTGGTAAACGGCAGCAACTCGGACATTTTGTGGGTGCACCGAGTATATCCACGCCGTGGAATACGAATGAACCTGTGGCGGTATGAAAACGTGAGAATTTTCCGGCATTCGCTAATTTCTGTCCATCGTATTCTTCGATTACATCTTCGTGGACAGAGTCCCGATCTTGACGCTGCGCTGTAGCTTTGACGGAAACATATCCGCGATGTGGGGCGGTGTCGGATCTGGACCGTGGAATATTTCGAGAAGTGATTTCGAGCGGAAGCTAGCCGCGTGTATTGCATTCCTCTCCCCTCCCATCACATTCGTTCCTTACAGACGAACTTGCCATCCACCTTTGGGGCATCTGTTAATCTTGAGATCAGCGGTTCAAAGTAAGTTTGTTTCAACTACACGGGAGAAACGGACGACTGAGCAAAACTAGCTCCGTTCCCTTTCTTCAACATTTCATATTATATGTATATGTATATCTCTCTCGTTTCCCTTTTGGTCCATCGTTGCCTTCGTCTCGATGTCTCATCTTCCCTTGAATACGGTATTAGAGTTGGATATTTTCCCCGAAGTTTGCGATGAAAGTGTATCAGCGTCGAGTATTTCTCGAGCACTGCCGATTTCATTGTGCCGGATCAACACACGGAAATACCTTTGCTGTTCAATAGTAATTACATAGTTGAACAAAATGTTTTAGTTATGCGACGAACAAGTTCCGCGCCGTATTAAATGTATGCCTCGGGGAGCTCGTGTCTGTCAAACATTGTCTCTGCGGAAGAAGTTTAATGGAACTATGCTTTCCACCGCTGAATCTCGCCCGTATAACTGAAATGTGTGTTCTCAGTCGTATCCGTAGCGCAACGCAATGGTGTTTCGTATCCTTTCGGAGAGTAAAATTTGATCTCTGTGCCGTTATTACCTTCATCCCGATATGATTCGTCAGAGAAGAAGAGCAACAGCATCGCGGGGAATTGGATCGATTAGTTTCTCTCATTTAGTCTCATAACGTTGCGAAACTCGAGCCAAGGCAGAGTGCTGCGTTGTGTACATAGGTACAATGGATCCGGGACGCTTGTTACGATGTATTGGTCATTCATGGTTCCTTCAACTTGCCCTGTTAGTAAACATAGCGGAGAGCACATCTTCAGGATTAGTCACAGGCCAGATACGCGTATACCGGTCCGATCGATCCCTGAGAGTAGTGGTTTCGGCCAAACCTAACCCGTTCTGATATTCACGGCCCGCTCCTTCTCTGCTGTATTCCTCCGCTAGTGTTTCTTGTCCGAAAGTGGCTGCTAGTGAAACAGACAGAGAAGGGGAAGAGACGAGAGAACGAGGGAAAGCACGCCAGGGCGAGACAGAGATAGAGGAGAAAAGGAGAGGCTTGTATTACCGACTGGAGGATAGAGCGAGAGGGCAGAGCAGAAGTTTTGCAACGATTGAATAAGAAAACCGAGGAACAGATAGAGCGAAAGATCAAACCAGACTGAGAGGAGTTGTTGGCCGATGAAGCGAGCGAGAGGCAGACGGGGAAAAAGACGAGCGGCTGGACCGAGAGAAGATGTTGGGTGGATCGGAGGGAATCGTGAGACCACGGATGGTAGGATCAGAACCACGCAGATGGGCAGAGAGCAAAGGGAGAACCTTGGTTCCGCGATGGTGGTAGGGATGGAACGTGGTTTGTTCACTTTCCCGAACGATCAGCTTGCTTCCTCAGGGCGCGGTCGTGACCTCCTACCGGTTAAAGAATTGTTCTCAACAGATAGATCATCGACGTAAGAGGCTGGTTATCGTTTAGTATCTTTGTACGTAAATGCATTATCGTTGGAGGAAGTCGTTGTCACGATCGATATTTTCTTTATATCATATATGGGCACGCGGAATGTTGCGGTACAGTAGGTATGTTTCACGGACGTTGGATTACAACTTCCCAGCCAGGATAACGCTTGCGTAAGTACGATTCACGGGAGACGGTGGCCTGCTTGCACAGTAGTCGAATCTAACTTCTTGAACCGTCTGAAAGTTTTTATAGACTTTTCAGAACGCGGGGATAGCGCACCTTAACACCCGAATGTCATCGTAGCCGGCCAGGGTTGTTTCAACTTCTTCCCGTAAAACCACTTCTTAAAAACCGTGTAAACTTTTAAGCAGCGTTCACAAACACTAACATACTGTGCCGCCGCGTAGTCGCGCGGACATAGGCAGAATGATTGTGAGATGTATTCGTCGAACCGGTGCAATATTCTTGACAGTTGGTTATTGCAACGGTGACGCTAAAATGGTGTTGAAACCGAGGGCGCTATAAATACTTATAAACGTAAGGTCCAAATATATCAGACGGGGAGGTAATAAAAGTTTCAAGTTGTGCAGCAGTATAACTGTCACGGGGGAACGAGTTAACTTTAGTCGTTTTATGCATCGTCTTGCGTTCGGCAAGCGTAATTGCATTTAGAAAATTAAAATAATACGACGAATAAGATAGCCGTAATATAAACCGACGTGTATACGGACCGTCGTGGAATTTCACGAGAATAACAGGAAGGCAGGCATCTCCGAGCCGGAGTGTCGCCTTAAGAAGAATCATTTCGGAATCTCCGACGAGAACCGGTTTTTAAAAATCGTGCAAACTTGGAAGTAGCGTCCACCGCACAGGCGGAACTGCACCCTACCTGGCTTGTAGATGCCGTATTATTAGCGGTAACGATCGCGGTCGGGCGACTTCGTGTTGTAACGATAGCGCTCGTTGAGTTTCGACCGGAAGGAAGGAAGGAAGGAAGGAAGGAAGCTGTCTTCTCGCTTGAATGCCTTTGCAAAGACCGTCGCTTAAACATTGTCTAAATGTTGTGAATCAAGCTAACGAATCGATTGTATCGTATTGCGTTGCGTTGGCGTTACGTCCCGCTGCGAGGATTGTGTTCCTTATCGAAACGTTAAAATATCGTTAATCCTACGATATTGTATTTAAACAGTTTTTTTACCGATAAAAAAAAACAGTAACGTTGCGTGAATTAAACATTCTCGCAAACGTCAGACGCAATGTCTCTGTCTAGCTGTTTGACGAGTCTAGCAATGTCTGTCGACACCCAGCAATTATCTAAGCCTAAGTGTCTGTGAGTAATACTCGATCGAATTATTCTGTTGATTCGACAAGCAAACTGACTCTTCGACGAGTCTTATGCGAGGCAAGCCAGCCTCCGAGACACGTCCAAGGTGAACCAGTGTTCGAAGAGCAGCGCCACGAATACCTAGTGGTACTCTACATACTTCGTGGCTGGACGTAGCGAGAACATGTCGCGAACGTGTGTAACCTTGAGTCTCTGTTACGATCAAGTATAAAATTTGCATCTTCGCGAAACGTTTATTTTTCTGTAGGTACAGATTTCTAGTTAATTACCCAATTTTCCGGATTCTCCGAACATTGCGACGAACGTGTTGACATCGTTCATCGTTTAAATCGACGGACGTAGACGTTCACTCTTGGGGAGAAAATTTGTTCGTTTCCTCTTAACGTGTCTGTCGTATTGTTTCCTGATTTATCGATGCTTTACGTATTCCACGCGCATAATGACTACCATTATAAGTATCATGGCAGCTGAAAAGATATTGGCTCGCCGAAAATTATGACTCTCGCGAGACCAACGAAGGTAGTATCCAGCATCTGCAGGAACGTCGGCGAGTATCCTTTTCGGTCGATTTATCACGGGCCCGGTTCTCGTAGTTTGAAGAGCAATTTTGAAGTTTTCTCCGCATCTTGCGGATTATTCGTCGGAAAACTGGTTTTCCTCCGTAAATTTTCGCGCATGGGAATGTCGTGGACGCGGCAAATGTTCCCGAGCAAACGTACGATCGTAGAAATGAATCCCGTTTTTTATCGACTCGAGGTCAGTCCTTGCCATCTGCTTCTAAAGGAATAACCTTTCGAACGATTCGCCGGAGAGAAAATCTCCGTCGAATTATGACAGGACGCGGTGAAATCGACCGAGTATCGGTAAGAAAATTATTTTGTCACGAGTCGTTTCGTCCCGTAATCACGAGTGAGGTTCGCTCGTCTCCTGTCGTCTCGTCTCGTTGGTAATCCCAGCTGTCTTTGTCTCTTTGTCGGAACGAGATCGAACATCATTTCCGAGCAGATCGGGCACGATTTACGAGTCTGTAAATCTTTCCCCCGAGGGATTTTCCTGACGGACAGACAACGAACCGTGTGATAGGATGTGAGGAAAGAGAAAAAAGAAAATACCGAGAAAAGCCCCGGTCTCGTTTCCCAGCGACGATCCAAGCCAGGTCGGTCGCGTACACGGGCCAGCCGTTATAAATTCGTGTGTCCTGAAACTCATCCGTCCTCCCGCCTGCACCTGCACCTGCATTATCCGTGGCACAGCTGTGAGCAGCGCCAGCACACTACTCGCTGCCGATAAATCGAGTTCTAAGTAATGGCCGATCGAGGCCGCGGTTCCGTGCTCTCCGGGATCAGAAATAAAGGGAGGCCAACCCCTCCCAGTATTTCTATCGCCTCCCACCCCTTCCTGCAATTGCTCGAACATACGTACATGCAGTGAAGTGTGTAACAGGAAGGTGGACACATTTTAGAAACCTATTGCGTTCGTCGTCTTCGTCTTCATTGTCGTCGTCGTTTTGTTTCCAGCAACTTTTTTATTGGATTAAGCGAATATTTACGTGTCATTCCTTTGTCTTTAACAATAAGACGAAAAGAATAAGGTCCTAAATTTTGTCTACCAGTTCATTTCTCTTATACCGTATATGTATACATGTAGGTATATACGTACTCTTGGTTAGGTGTTGGTTGGTACTTAGACGATCGGCGATTGCAAATCGATTCGTGGGTGCGTTCGCACGGTTTCCGTAGCCACGTTGACTCTCTCGCCCCACCTCTACTTTCTAACATTCTCCTGGTCCCTTTCTCGATCGTGAAATCGTTCGTTTCCCATGCAGGGCAGTAAGATGGCCAACGTTGCCAACGGAGTTCCTTGAATTTCAAACCTTAGGCCCCGAGTGGATGAAAGCAGTCGCCTTGAATATATTCCGCAGGGCCAGTTTGTATCCTTGTCCCCCAAATAGTCGAGGCAGATCGTAGAACGTGGAGGTAGACTGGCTTTTGGCAGACCCGTTCGGTTTGCCATTTAACCGTGGGCAAGTTTCTGGCGCAACGAACACTTCCAATTTGCTTTGGGAGTACCGTCTCTCTGCGTGTCTAACGGTGATCCGACAAAGCCGTTTTCGTACCCCTGATACACGTTCTCGGTCTACGGAGGATTATGCGGGAAGCAGAGACTGAAAAACTAAAAAATTAAAGAAATCCCCGTCCGAAAACGTATGTCGGTACGAGTACCGAACGACAAGTTGATTTACAGATAGACTTTCGGCGAACGGCAGTATATACTTATATGTAGGTACATGTATTGTTCACACTTGAGTGTATCGAATGGTTATCGTACTCGCATGAACAGCTAACTGGTTAGATAACGCTACTGGCTTTGGATATTCGGACTTGTGATTACGTTTAACCATTTCGATCTGACATCGTAGTATCGCAAGGAATGTATCGGGTTGTCGATTAATTTCATGCTCAAACGAACACCAGATTTATACTGTACAGCAGCGGATCAATGTATGTACTTAGGGCGGCCGATAGATGAAATACCCACCGTACATCAAACGCTTACCTTTCACGCACACCCGCGAACCCGTGTCCGTCGCATAGTGTTAGTTATTAAAGCAGTCGAGTTTATCGCGTGAATGGTCACGGCGGCGTTTGTTCGTCGTTTGCGCGACTCGGTCAGAGGACGTACCAATCAGCGTTTTAAAGAGAATTTCCGGGGTACACGGAACACGTCGTCGTGCAGTGTCGCTCTCTGCATCGTGGCGCACCTCCTCGCCTCGCCTCGCCTCACCTCGTTGCGCCTCGTCGCGGTGGCACGGTCTATCGGAAAATTACGAAAGCAGTTAATATTTCCCAGCAAAGCTCGATCAGTTTCCACGGGATCGAACATGCCGAGTTGCGGCTACATTTATACGAATCACGGTGCTTGGGAGACACCACGTTGCCTCTATCCTAGCTGAATTCATAAACGTCTGACCGACGCGTCATACTTAAATTAGCGGAATGCCTATGGAATCACCACGGACCAGTTTGCAAATATCAGTTAACCCAAGTATCAGCGCCGGCCGCGTGCAATTAATGCGGTGCAATTATTTGGTCCGTTTGTGGGTTCGATTGTATGGCCGCTACTGGTTCTTCTGACCCGTTTTCTGGATGTGCTTACACGCTCCGCCCGCCGAATAAACGAGACCGATTCACCGTCCCTGATGTTACTTCTGTGACGAAGCAAGTTGACAATTGCAAGTTATGTACCTAGATTTTTGCGTAGACTGTTCGTACTATCGTTTCTTCCATTTCGTATGCATATTATTATACAACGATTTAATAATCGAACGAAAGGAAATTTCAAGTTTACATCGGGAAATAAAATCGCCGCGCCGTGTCGTAGGAACGACTATAACCCAAAAATGGTGATTCCAGTTACGACAACGGCGGTGGCGACGCGATGTTTTCGATGGTCTTTTACGAGCGTTCGATCGCGCTGGAGACAAACAGCGTCGCGCATGACGTTCTCGATTCATTCGATGTCGTTCGTTAGACGTGTTTTGAACGGTACTCTTCTTTTTCCTTTCATTCACCCATCCGATCGGGTCTCATAAAAGACATCAAGCACGAAGGACTGACGATCGAGCGTGAAATCGTTTTCGATTGTCCGTGAAAGAGACGCTGCGCATTCTTGCTCCGACGTGTCGATGAACCTGTGAACAGCCAGAACTGCCATTTCAACGACTTGTCGGTTGAGCATTAAACCGAAAAAATACGAGGTACGGTGAAAAGAAAGGGCCCGCTATTTTAAGACGACGAATTTATGGGTGGATACGGTGGATTTTATTGCGTCCGTTTAGAATCGAAATGTTAGTCGATCGGTGGTGTTGGATGGGACAGTAAATCCGAAGATGACGATTCAGTTCTAAGTTTTTAACAACAATATCTAGATTTCATGGCGCCTGTTGCAACAACCATGAGTAAAGTAATCAATTTACATTTAGTCGTTGTAATCTTTTAAACTGCTAGTTTTCAGTCGATTACGTGCGCGGTGATAGAAACTTACTTTCTGCTTTAAACTATAGTTACGTCGAGGGTTCTTGAATCGTTTCCCTGCAACAGCAGCGAATTAATTTGGTGGCGCAACTACGTACGTAACGCGTAGGACGTTGCAACTATTCGCCTATCTAGCAGGACGAAGCGTGGGCGTCAGGAATGGCGATGGCCAATGTTCGTTCTTGAAAGAAAGGAACACAAAGCAAACAAAGTGACTGCAAAAAGGTGGTTTTGATTAAACTGCAATGCGCGCACTGAATAGACCAGGAATCGATAACACCTCGCCGCTGGCGATTCTCGGTTCTCGATCCGTGCATCCCCTCCTCCGCTTTCTCCTATTTTCCCAGTGTCCAACGTTTTACGGACACGTTCCTCCTGTTTTCGTGTGTCACGTTCATGAATGCAGGTTTCACTGTGTATGGCTGATACGTCGTATATACGGATACGCGTACCAAATCTCCCAGCCAGTGCAATCCCAATCCTACGATATCCATGATAAGATAGATAGTGTTGTACCGTCCTGTCATACGGTACACCGATCGGTGGACTCTACTGTGCGATGAATCCAGTTAGTTCTAAGGTCAATTGATTACGGGTGCGGCTTATAATGTATCTTTCACGTGTCATCAATCTTGCAAACGTATTTGCATACGTATATTGTTCTCCGGATGTGGTCCGCGATTGTTCGTGTATAACCGGTTGACGAAACGATTAACCTACGAAGTGGTCCCTACATTGCACGTTCGAAGGACGAACGACGCGAACGCAGCCTTTATTTCGGTCCTCCCCTTTGCTCTCCACGGCTCGCGTGATGATTCGAACTTCCGGTCTTTTGGCTGTACATGGTTCCGAAAAGGCGGGACGAGGAACGCGAACTGCGCGTGGCGTGACGGGAGAGAATTTGTTTGGACATCGTACCGTGTAGTGTAGTCTACCGTGTGACTTTTACCGACGATTTCGACGACTGGACCGATTGAACTAATAAAGAAGGTGCAGGAAGAGCATCATTACAGGATTGAAGAGCAAGGGTTGCCTCCTCCCTATCTGTTTGCGACTCTTGGTCATTGTCACGGTCATTTCCAATTAGAAGTTTGAACTGTCGTTTCCTCTCGCCTGGCCGGTTTGTTTGTCCGATTTTATTGATCGACGCCGCACTTGGTTGTCCTAACCCTTTGACTCGAGTCACCCTCTCGTTCGCTTTTCCGCTCTTTCGCGACGTCTGTGGTGCTCGGTCGGTATCGATTAGCTGAAACTCGATTAACCGTTGCAAATTTAATTACGTGTATCCACGCCCACCTTTCCGTAATCTTGCCGCTTTTCTTTTCCCTTCTCTACTCTTCTTCCTCTTCTTCTACTTGCACCTTCTTCTTCGCCACCTCCCTTAGCCGGGAACAATCTGGGGCTCGGCTATTCTTTCTTGCTTCCACTTACGCGCATACTCTCCGTCTTTCTTTTCCTCCTGCAGTGATGCGATGCGCTTAGTTTCGAGACGAATGAAACTTCGTGGGAACGTAATTGATGGCAACGGTAAACGTAGAGCGAGAAGGAACGCGTTTTTCGTGCTCGAACTTACCGAGATAGAGTACGCATACAGACGAACCGACTCTGTTACGTTCAACACTCTTATGTACTTTTGAGGTTGAAATACTGCTTCAACTTCTCTATATTATGATTCAGTGTTATTCCTGTGTAACTTGGAACGTCGATGTATGCGGTCGGATATGAAAAGGAAATGTTGGTTTTGTATATGCAAGATTTCACGAGTCTTCCTTCGAAAACCTAAATGTAGGGGTACTGCCAAATTCAACACCGTCGTCGCATCCATTACTAATATTACACCATCCCCGGTGGTGAAGAGCACAACAAATTTACCTTCGTTCCGGTGCTAAATTCGGCACGATAGACCGTCTGAATGGCGGTTCGGCTGCCAAACCGATCGCGTTGGTTTGGCTAGGAATGAAAGCCTCGATCCCGCTAATTTAATAGATATATAAAAGGTAAAAGGCACTTGTCCGTATCCCTCCGTGCGCCCGTTTCATTGTCCTCCCGCGCGTATTAATCTTCCTCAACTTTTCTCAGCTTTATTTCCTTCCTTTAGATTCCCTCCTTTAGATACTCTTCCATGAAAATCACGTAGAACGGAACAATAAGATGGACGCGGTAGATATAACAGAACGGATGCCAGAAGCGTAATGCGCGGTCGGTATTCAAAGCGTACGATATCGTAGCCGCCTTGAGCAAGCAGCTATTTACACCGATGATATCCGAGGTGGCGAATAGGAATCTCGTGTCGAAACTCGCGGTGCCTAGCTAGGACCGTGTCAAGAGGATGGCTGCCAAAGGCTCCGCGGCCTGGGTAATATGATTATTCTGCTCTGCCGGATGGCCCGAATCCGTGCGGCAAACTTTAGAAGTTGCACGCGAGTACTACTCCAAGATAATGAAACGATCCACAAGTTGTCGAGTGTTTGCTACCATCTTCGCCTTCCACCCTTTCTTCGACCGTTGCCAGCTTCTCTCTTCTCTCTTCTCTCATCTTACAGCGCGCCTTCACTCCCCCGAGATGGTCCGTCAGATGGGAAAACTCGAATATTTCTTTCCTCTCGTTGCGAGACGAGAGAAGGCGAGTTTCGTGACGTTATTGTTATTGTTATCGAGACCCTCGGTGTTCCGCCTCGAACGGTTTTTGTCGTTAAACGATCGCTTGGTCGCGACAGTCGACTTTGCAAACGCGATCACGCCGTATTACGTACGTTATTTCTTCATTCTAATAACGTTAACGCTTTAATCGATACACCTATTTTGCATAGAAGTAATTCCCCGGCACGGTATGAAGAGCTGGAATTTATCGTTCGAATTTATTGGATAACTGTTTTCCCTCTATACTCGATTCCCACACATTCGCCATCGTTGTATCGCGTAGCACGAACTTCTGAACAATATTAACGAAGCTTCTCCAATGATTCCCCCGTAAGCCACGACTGTCAGCGACATTGTTTCGCGCTACTGGGTCTGTTAGCGAGAAACTCGTTCAGTTACCAACTTCGGCTTCAGCTACTTTGACAGAGATCCTGGAATGTTGGTGCAGGTGACTTCAGACTTTAGACCTTAGTTTCTACATTCGTCACGGATATCACGAACGAACACGCGACCAATGGTTCGATTGCTTTCTTTCTAGCAGTCGAACGATAAGTCCCAAGAGGAACTCGTCAATTATTTCTCCTTGTTTTTTGCGATTGGTGAATACAGTCTCCTAGGAAAGATACGTCGAAGGATTTTCGAAAAAAGGATCACGTGAACTCGTTACGCCGTTACGCTTTCTACGGACTCTTTTCTCGAGCTTTCTTTGGCTTAGAAGGGGAAGCGACTCGCGTCATCAGCGAACGATAAAGCGTCAAAGTGAAAGTACGTGCCGTGAATGGGTGGCTTCTTAATTAAACCAGGCAACTGATGTCTTCGCTCTTTTATCAATTACCCCGTTAATGAGATAATTCGATATGAGTCCGTTTCATCGGTGTAACCGGAAGCCATTCATTCTTTTTTCAAGCCCGGACGCGGGGTTCCGATTGGCTAATGAACAGTCATCAGCACCACAAACGGAGTCTTATTAAGGTTTCGCCGTGAGGCTCGCCGGCAAAGTGTTCCGCATGCAAAATTCTCGTCCCGTACGTGATATCAGTCTGCGCATCGACCTGCTTCCGTTTTCAGATTCGCTCGGAACTGGGGTGCCAGTTTTAGATATTCCCCCGGTGCATCGTGAGCGAAAGAAACGTTTTATAATTAAACTATAAGAAGTCGAGAGAATGCATTCGTCGTGACGGGCGGACATAGAGACGAGTCGGTTGATGTCCGTGGAGCTCCGTATCGTGGAATATCAAGAGGTTGTACGTCTTCCAAGAGGAGGCCGTTTGAATTCTCTCAGTAACGTTGCCACTGACGTCGATCGGATGGATCGGTTCGATTGTTATCGGCGACCAATGAGATCGATGTATTTATGTGACCCACATGTGCATAATGTAATGGCTTGGACTCCGTCCGTCCTGTGCAGACGCGCTGCGGCAGCTGCAGTTAATGCATCGCGGGACACGGCGTTACTATCGCTTATGTCTATCGGAGACCCAGCGCGATCGCTCCTATGCGTGGCGTACATCTACATTACTGTAATCAGTACCGGTTCGTCGAAATTGCCGGTCAAAAACCCACCGAGCTATGGGCTAACTATAAATTTCCGTTTTATCTACCCGCGAATTTGCTACTTTTCCGTCGTTCCCTATTCCCTCTCGCGTAAACGACATTTTGTTCGGGAACGCACGCCACCTCGACTCACAGTACTATTCGCAGATCAATCGACGATATCGGAACAATATTTGTCGTGTCACGTCACGTCGGAAGAAACGGTCGACGACTCGTCTAGCGAGGAGTGAACGCACTTTTAACCTGTGAGAATTCAGAATGCAGCGATGTCTGTGGGAATCGTGTGGCATGCATTGTGCGCAACCCGGAGGATACACGAACATTCTATGTGTTCCAAGTGAATTTTTCAACCCCTGCTTTTTCAGTCACTGTTTTCCTTTCTCTACTGTTCCCGACTTTTTCCTTCCGTTCGTTTGTTCGGTCGGTCGAACGATTAAGTGTCATAATTGAAGGAACTGGTAGCCCTTTAACTCGGGATCAGAGTATTACGATGAAAGGGTTCTCAATTTCTACAGAAAAATAACAACCCCTTCTCACTGGAAACACACTGATTTTTTCCAGTGGCGACTCCGTTGAAGGACAGTCTGGACTGATGCGAAGGGACACGATTTACACCAATGATAATAACTCTACGACACTGGGTCTTAAATTTTTATTTTTTAAGGGAACAGCGTTTTATCATTATCCCAAAGATACTTTCCAGACTGAAATGAATCATCCGTCGACGTTAATGGCGGATCCTCCCGGGAATATCCAGTCGATAACTCCGGTTTGATCCGCTTCATCTATTTCTCTTATTTCTTCCGACGTTTCTGATTCGATTTCGTCGATGCTCGGGTGTACACACGACAGATGATTCATTAATTAGAGCGTGCCCGTCGGTAAACTAATCTGGCCTAAAAGTTGAACATTATCGGAAGCTGGGTGAAACTAACTTTGTTTAGAGCTTTCGCGCTCGTCGAGAGGAACCAACGTTGATTTTTTTTTAACGACGTGGTACATACACGTATATGATGAAATTGCGGCTGGATGCAGCTAAAGCATGAACGTGGTCGTTGTCGCCCCAACATTCCACGGGTAGAAAATTTATGAAGCGCACTGTACCGCGAATCGCTAGTTTCCGCAACGAAGACAATAAGATTGCGAGTCGGTCGTTGGCGTGTGTCGGTGAATATTCTGTAGATTTCACGGTCTTGGTTATGGCGGCGCTCGTGGCCCGTATTCCTGCGTCTGGTTGGAATTACGGGGAATTGCGTAAGAGAGAATTGCTCGTGTGCGTGAGCGCGTGTAATTCGATTTCAAGTTCACGGAGAGAGAAAGCGGGTAAATGGTTGTCGCGACCGACACGCATGATTCCGTGCCGTGGATTCGAATATGAAAGGCAGCCAATGAATGAATCACTTTAAATACCTACGCTCGAAAAGAATGAAAGCGAATCGTTTATGCGATAACATTCTGATCTGTGCCTCTAGAACTGGATGTGTAACGCGTCGAAAAATTTCGAGAATCGTGTAGAATAGCTTTAACCTGCCCGCCACCGTCACTCCCGTACCGATTACAAAATAATCCGTAGGAGTGGAGAAGCGTATCGCGGCAGTGATTTTCTTCCGCGCCAACGAACTAGCAACGAACGTGTTTTGTTTTAGGGGATAAGCGCGGGGAAATTTTAACGATCTTCCCTGTATTTTATCGCGGTTGCTTGCATGATATACATAACAAGTAGTTATATGGACCTACGGTCTGCCGCTATGCCGCTCGCCGCAGGATTCTCGCTGTACCATGGGGGGTGTTATATTTCCTAGCAATGGGTGGTAAACTTTTTTCCTGGCCCGGGTTATGATATACGGTCAAATCCCAGCTTAGTCTTCTCTCTTACGATTTCCACGATAAACTTCTTGCTTCTTTATCCGGGATTTATCGCATCCCGCCTCTGTGAAATTATTAACATGCGCGTTTACGTAAATATATCATCTTGGATTTCGTCTCCGTGATATCTTGATTCAAGTCCGGTCGTTGCTCAAAACTCTGCCCTCCCTTCTCATCGAGCAACAAACTATTCGTCAAAGCGAACGATCGCGTTGCGCGTACGTCTTGGGAGGCAATCTTCTTCTCTGTTCTTGTAAGTAGCTTAACAAGTTCGTCTGCCATACACCGACACCGAACTGTGGTTCGTCAAATTGAAAGACGCGGCCAACAATAGAGAGTACCTCTAGTAACCGAGACCACGAAAGAAGGAGATGCAAATAGGAAAAGTACGCTGCACTCTACTCCGTTCGAGTCCGTTGGGCCCCCTACCTTTCCGTTGCCTTAATACACCACAGAACGCGATGGCATAAAAGTTACCGGAAACTCGATTCTCTGGTGACGATCTTGTTCTTCTTTTCCTCCTCGTCTGCTGTTCGCAGGAACATCGGGTTGTGGCTTGATACCGGGGAGAATACAGATGGCAAACGTGTTCTCGAATTCGCCGGACGCACGATACCATACGATACGGTACGATATATTGCGATCCGAGTCGTACACGGAAAGCAACGCGAAAGGTCCTATCGCGACGCATAAAAATTCGTATGCATTTATTCGCGATCTGAGAAAGGGAAAACTGCGAGGGGATCTAAGGAGAGGCCCTTCCATGGCATCGAGTAGCCGATTCTAATCAGGAAATTACGGAAACAATCTAAGCGGACCCCCGAACGCGACAGTGTAATATATCCGTCTAAATCACGAAAGTCTCATTTCGCAAAAATATCGCGTGG
Source organism: Dufourea novaeangliae (assembly GCF_001272555.1). NCBI lineage: Eukaryota > Metazoa > Arthropoda > Insecta > Hymenoptera > Halictidae > Dufourea > Dufourea novaeangliae. Next base: position 248,357 of record NW_015374290.1, on the reverse strand, counting down.
CGCGGCCACTTACCGCTCGCGATGACTCGCGTGCAACTCTTCTCCGCCGCCGCTGCCACCGCTGGTTTTCTAATTCTCCGGGCGGAGCCTAATTAACGAGCGTAAGTAACGCGTGTAATTAAAGGGAGGGTAATACATTTGCCAGACGGTGGTATCGCGAAGAAACGACAGGAAAACTAGCTGGTGCCACCTCTTAATGGCCCCTCCTCGCGTGCACACTCGTGGGATTCGCGGCCGCGAGAGTGTGCGAACGTCACAGTTCGTGAACACGGGCCAGGTTATGTATGCGGCCGTCCCGGGATACGTCGGGGAACCCTCGCCGACATAACTTTGAATTTCCGGCTGCTTCGGACGCTAACGAAATTCTATCCAGTCGGTGCACTCAGTATTTGCATCTTTATCCGATTGGATCGCTCGCTGTCGTTTCGTCTGTCGTCCCGCGAACTTCTAAATCGGAGCAGCGCTGCGCAACTCCTTGTCCGTCTGGGCAGGCTTCAGAGCGCAATTAGAGATACGATATCCATGGCCGAGGGATTCTATGGATTCTATGGCCGGTAAAGGATCTTACGACCGCAGACGATGCGTGTGCGCAATCAATCGCGGTGCAACGACGATCGATTCGAAAGACGATTCGAACGCGGTGCGGCGTGCAACGACGGACGGGATACTTCCTGGATGTATGTACGTTCCGAAAAATTGCGCATTTTAACGAAGCACGTGTGTACGGAGGTAAAAGGTCGAAAACAAAACTCTCGCCGGATTGGCTCGTGCGGTAGGGGAGTCTATCGATTGGCGCGCGTCTGAAAATTGAGAGACTCATCGGTGAAAAAATTCCGATCCGTGATTCTGTCAGTCCGCGTCGCATTCCGCGGGTTCATTCGTTTCGGTGGACTGTCGCCTGACACGGCTTAATTTATGATGGGCTCCCGACACGACGGATATTAAAATCCATAATGAATGAGCAAAATGAATTACACGTGCGCCACGCGTCTAGTCAGCCGTTAGTTCCTCGCAACAACATTCGCTCAAATATGATTTTCGTTGCTGCGTTTCTGGCCCGGCACCGGGGCAACACCGAATGGATAATGTTCCCTTTAAGTAGAGAAATTAATCTCCGAGAACGTACAGACAGCGTTACAAGGTGCAATCGTTTTATGCCGTTCTCGTGTCGGTGTCGTGAGAAACATTCCCACCTTCGTTCCGAAACATTGTTCTCGCTTTGTTTTCGACCGGTGCACGCGAGCGGATACGATTTCTGTAGCAAAACCGTAAGGTGAAACATTAAAAAATAAACGATCAAACGGAACGCACTCGTGGAGAGCACTTTGTTATATTTTTACGGATAGAACATGAAACGGTGAAGAACGGTTTAAAAACAGTCGGAATGGGAGCGGGAAATGTAACCACTGGCAATCAGCAAAAAATTCACAAAACCGTCTACATTTCATTCGATATGTTTCTCGTGTTAGTGACGCTTCATACATCGTTGGCACACGTGTTTTTTTCGATGGAAATAAAAGCCGCTCTTACGCGTAGATAACGCATTTTTCGAGCAATTTAAATTTTGATCGTCGGAAGAGACGATTTTCTCCGCCAGTTGCATCGCGTGTACAGGCTCGTCCGTTTAATATTATACCGTAGAAAGGCTTCCGTGGACGGGGATTCGGCGGCTATTTTCACGAGAATTTCCACCACGAGCTTGCTAGTTTTCCGTCTCGCGGCAATTGAAAAGCTTCCAAACAGGGTTGTTGGAAAAGAAATCAATTAACGACTCGATGCTCTGCTCTTTTCCTGCTTGTACCGTTCAATCGTTCATTACGCGCGAAGCGATAATTTCAACGAAATCTCGGTTTTTACGCTTTTATATATTTTTTCGATGTGGATCGCTTGGGTTCGAGAGCCTCGAGTGCAAAATTATTCTTCGAGCGACGTATCGTTGCTTGAAAATGAAAGCGACTTTGTTTCCAGCGTACATTCATACATACATATGTAAGATATGTAGTTACATATTTATATCCAAATACGAATCTCAAGGATGGTGTATCTTCTCGCTACCAAGTCGAACCAAGAGCAGAGTTTTAATCAGTTGGATGCTTGAGTGGAAACGTAAATGACGTCGCGACAATTACTCCAGTGTCGGATAATCTTTTGTTCGGGAAAAATGAAATTGGAAGGTTTCCGTTTAACGGAACGTTCATAAATGCTGATAAGAAATAATAATATAAAGAATATAACAGAGCGATATACATGTATAGATACAGAATGGTAAGAACTGCAGCACAGACCGCAAGCAATTATTCAAAGCATTACATTGTGTTTTTTAGCGATCGCCGGTTCAACCCAGATATCGCTGCGCCTCCATCAAACTACATTTCCGGTTTTTTGTGTTTCAGAATCGGAGCTGCTGGCAGAAGGCTTGGTCGGCGATCCAGAGCTACGTGAAACGGTGAATATTCTCCACCCCTTTAATACGATTATAAATTGTAAACGGCTGCAAAGAACGAACGGCCTTTTCCCATTCAGCCTTCTATCTCTTTTTCTTTCCCTGTTTTCGACTTGCCACAACGCGAACAGTTTACTTTTCAAGGTTGCGTTCAAAGAGCAGTCGTAATTACGGCAAGTTAACGCGTGCCTTACATATTTAATCGACCGTAACTTGATCGCCACCCATTTTTCACTACTCTATCACCCACAGTTACATAATGTCTGGCGCAAGATTTACAAAGATATTCATTCCACTCTATCATTTCGATTCCAACTGCCTTACGTTACTTACGTCGCTTATATTCTTGAACGTATTTCAGGAAATCTAACTCTATACTTCAGTGTACTTCAGTGTGTCATTCCAGTGTATACGTTCAGTCTATCGAAGATTGCTAGCCCTGAATCTGCGCCTTCTTCGGTCGCGATGCGTTCGTCCATTTTTCTCCAGTCTTCTCCAATGTTCTTTTTCCATCGACTCGAGTGAAAAAGGGGGGAAATATATTTTCACTGCATCGTTCTTCTCCTGCACGCCAGCAAATTCCCATCGTTGGGTTGAATTCAGGCATTAGAAGCGCAGCAGGAGGCTGAAAAAAATGTTGGTGGTGCTGGTGAGAGCTTAATTGAAATCAGGCGCGTATTACAAGCATAAACAGGCGTGCTGCTTTTGAAACGAAATGCGGAATGGTGGTGTTTAAAGGCAGAGGAATCGGAAAATAGTGTAGAACCAACGTCGGCGCTCAGCCTCGTGCCAAAATTATGCTCGATTTCGTTTGTGGATGCGCTTAATCATTTCTGCATTCGCGTTACACGTCGTATGCGCCATTCCCGCCATTGTAAAACGCTCTTTCGTGTTCCACAAGTTCTTCGCCATTGTCTTCGGTCGAATTCGTCCGAAAAACAGTCCCTCTTTCGTCACCGAAAGAATAAGCTGAATTATTTATCTCTGTGTATCCCCGATTTCCGACAGAATTTTAATATTCATCGATCGATCGGTACATTTTCAGGCGAACGGATTACTTTCGAACGTTTTTTCCATCGACGTTTTCTTCTGATCCTGCCGAACAATGTTTCATCGGTTGTCATTTCATGTTGGATCTCACCAGTGTCGGATGCACTTTCGAACTCTGTTGCTGCGTTTGAAGACACGATGTCTGACGCGCTTGAGAGTTTGCGGCAATTCTCGTACACTTCCCCGCATTATTGCTCTTCTCCCCTTTCCTTCACGCCCGCCGAACCAAGAAAAATCCCCAAGATGGAAGGAACGTACGATATTGCCCGTTCGCTATTTATTTACCGCGTGCCGGGTCTTTTCCGAGTCTTTGTCGATTTCAGTTGATCGCTACGTCACCCATCGTTCCTCACCGTTTCGGCGTATCACGGTTTTGCGACCCGATTTTTCTTCCGGCGTTCCTTCTTTGTCGCAACCCCAACGGTCGGTAATACGGGTGATATATTAAAGTTGAACTGTATTGTATCGAATACACGCGCAGGAAGGGGTGAAACGATCGGTTGATCCGTAGGAGACGACGTGAAAAGCTTCGAAACGCGTATACTTGGATCGAACGGTCTGAGAAAGGATAATGGTCCCGATCGTTTCACAGGAAGATGCATCTTGACACGAATACCATAAACGCATTTCAGCTCGCCTTCGATTCTTTCCGTGACATACGTGAAATTCATTCGCGACGGATCCGAGATCTGTCGTAATGCCGTAATGCCGTCGACGCGACTCATCTCGAGAATCCTTCGCAGAATTTAACACTCTGGCGTGCAGTTTCCGACGATGATTCCATACCCCTCGGGCTTTCTTCCTTTCCATTTCATTGGTACATTATGCAGCACCGACGTATATTACTCGTATTTGCAGGCAAGAATAATCAAGCTTCCACGGTGAATGCATCCGTTCAGTGGGTCCGAAAATCGCGTACCTATTTATCTATCCTCGCGTCGAGAAATAAAAAATTTAGTGGGCACATCTGTACTTCTGTGTCGATCATCGATAATACGTACGTGTCGGGGGAAGTTGACTCGCGCGAAATGTTTCCGATGTGATGCGTTGGACTTAATTCGGGTCGATTCGATTCGGACTTAATTTAACGGTTCATTCAGCGATTCCAAGCAATATTCACTGGAAGGATCTTTGCATTCAGGCGGCAGAGTGTACAGTTAAAGCGGGCGGCACTCAAGCTTCCCATACCCCTGGCCTCGTCGTCGAGCCTCCGAGTTTACGTCCCGATCCTTTCCTCCGCCGCCTCGGCACGCGGAAGCGCGCACCCGTTCCAGATAAAACGAACTTTATATGTATATATATATATATATGCGAAAACCACGGTATAAAATACGAAAGCGAGCGGAACTATGGCACCCCTCGCCCTTCTCGACCCCCACGTCCCTCTCATTCCTCTCGTTCGGTCGGTCATATTTTACAACCCCCGGCCGGCACTGACGTCGTTGAGGGCGTCTCTTACGGAGTTGGCAGGGAATCGCTTCTGTTAGTTTCTGCTAGCTTCTGCTCGGTCGTTAGCGACGGCGAAGTCTTATCGTTTAGTTTATTCCACTGTTGCTAATACATACTCTTGTGCTCGATGAAAAGAAAGAAACATCGGCGGGGAAAGATCGACGGAAGAGAACCGGGGCGTTAAGCGAGAATCGTGTTCTCTGTCGCAGTTCCTTCTCCTTTCTCGGTTCTCTTGGAAAGGTATCTTTTCGCGATACTCGGCCCGGAATCGAGCGACCTAAAAGCATTATAGTCATACGTTTTCAATTTCGCCTCCTTTAATCGGGGGTACGTGGGAAAGACAGTGGGGCTTTCCGATTTCCTTGAATGGAGCATTCTCGAAAGTGGATGAACCACACGCGAAGCTTCGTATAAAATACCAGGGGCGAGTGTGTGCGAATCCTCGACGTTATTCCCGGCACGTCTGCCGTATGCACATATTGCATTTCTGCGTAGGGGATCCGAGTACGCTCGTACCGGCTGGGGGGATGAACGCGGGAAAGGGATGCGGCGAAACGGGGGGCTCTTTTCGGGCTAAGTGCAGCCAGTCCTCGAAACGAGTCTCGTTTGCCGTTTCGCAGCGTCCCCGTCCCCCTTTCCGTTCCCCGACCACAACCCCCGTCGCCGTCGTCACGTTCGAATCTTGGCAGAAAACACATCGGTTTTCGAGAATCGATCGACGACGGCGTTGCGCAATCGTGGGAACTCGCGCGCATAAAAACAATCGGTCGAAGGCGCGGCGAGGCGGGGCGGCGTCGAGTTGACGAGTAGAACGATAAACGTCGAGCGTTTTAACAGCGACCGTTAATACAGACGGAATCGAAGTTAAAGCGCGCACCGTTTTCGTTCCTTTCATTCGACGATAAGAGATCCGCAAACTCTTGGAAACTTTTCTCGAAGCTGGATAAGTATTCAGCCGTAGAAGTACAAAGCGCTGTTCTCTTAAGGAGCACTGAAACGAAAATGCATCTGTCTCCCTTTATCCCGACGCGCTGTAATCTCGTTGTTCCGGCGCTCGCGACGAGGAAATCGTAACGTTAAGTCAAAGAAGTAGCAGAAAATTGCACCTATCCGGCGGTAAGTGCATACCGCGCTTAGCACGATTCCCTCTCGCGATGGCTCTTTCTCTCTCGATTCGTTCGATGAAAATTCCCCGGAGCGCGGAAAGACAAGCCCGCCAATATCGTAAGTCCCGCGAATCGAATGGTCAAAGCTGATTCTAGGGTGCGCAGGCTTTTCGAGTAGTACAGTTTGGACCCTCGATGTCGCGCAAGGAACGCAGACACCGAAGGATCAGCTTGGACGTCTCGATAGGCCCGTGAAACGCGATAGATCTTCGAGTAAAGGTATAACAGCGTGGTTCCTCCGCGTGTTCGACAAGACGGGAAGTAGTAGCTACATAGTAAAGTCGACTCGTACACGTTGCGCGCTCGTGCACGAGGGAAACGACGAAGCAAGTGGGAATATTTCGCGATGGGGTTTATTCGCTATTTTATGCATTCATGACGCGCACTTTTATGCATTCATTTTTACGGGCCAGAAAGCGACTTCTTTCCCCGCCGCGTGGAAGAAACGCGCACGGGGACAAGAGAAGATACAGGCAAAGTCTCGATAATCCGAGACAAGCCAGGCCAAGATAGGCTCGATCTCTCGGGAATTTGGATTGGCCGGAACCGAAAACGTTTCCCTTTGACTAAACGGCTGGACATTGATAAAATACATTTTCCCTCTGCTCGTCGTTCGCTCCGCTAAATGCAACGACGTATTATTACTATCGGAACGCGATGCGATTGAAAGTCGGTGTTCCGTTTTTCTGAAATGTAATTCCATTATGGATACACGGTGCTCCTTGGTTGAAGTTTCAAAAGGAAAATTTGCCGGCCGCCTCTGAGCCGGGTTATAAGGCGAAAAGTTTATTGAGCGTCGAGAAACAAGTTGTTTTCCAGGTTTTCGCGTAAAAGTTTGAACGTTCGATCCCCGATCGTGTAGAACAGCCGGGATTTCTCATTAAATACAACTAAACGGTCGAAACAGACAGAGACGTCGATGTTAAGGGAAGAAAGTCGAAACTGATTCGCCGATTCTATCATAATAGGGAAAATGGGGTCGGTCCAACTTCCGTCTTCTGGCACACAAATGGTCTTTTATTAATTTTATGTAGGTCGAAGGGGTTGTTGGTCTTTTCAGAATTTCTGTCTGAACGGAAGAAGGCAGAACCTTTAGAAAGAAAGGAACTGCTCGTTGCATGGCCGGTGCATCGATCGCGCCGCGTGTTCGGCGTTCGGTGTTACGCCGCGAACAGGGGATTCTTCCTTCATGGTCAGCCAGAAGACTCGGTCTCGTCTTTTAGCCTTCTTTACGGCCGGTGTAAAGTTACCTGTGCACCAGGTAGACATACAGGACGAGTTCCAGATGCGCGTCCGCAAATACGTGTGTGTTTACATAGTGTCTGACCGCTTCCGGCACAGAAGCCGCACGGCTTCCTCGTGGTAACGTACTGCCCCGAGCTAGTTTCTCCCCTCGTTCTTTCGGAGGAAAAAGGAAGGCAGGAGAAAATTTCGTATATATTTCAGGAGAACGAGCGAGGGTGTCCTATTATTTTATTCAGGATGCGGTTGGTCGGTGCGGAAGGGGTCGGAAATCGCGGGAGTCTGAAGTTTCCTCGTCGAACCCCGTGGTCGTTGATTCGATTTCTAAAGAGCTCCATATGCTTGACCGTTCTCCTTTCCTTCGGTCGCGTCGGCATAATTCATCCGTTCGGCGAGCAGATGAGCCAGAAAAATGGAGATAACGAGCCGCGGTAAAAGTTCGGGGGATCGGGGTTTCCTGGCTTCGGGGAGTTTAATCCCAACAGTTCTCTCGGTCATCGAACGACCGGCTGATTAAAATTTTCTGGATCGCTGGCGTCGAGCTCGTTATGCGAGGATGTTTTTCCATTGGTAACGTTCGTTCCGAGCCACTACCGCGTACGACCGAGAAGAACAAACAGACGGAGAGAAATAGTCGGGCCACGGGAACAAATAGAAAGAGAAATTCACCGTGGCGAGTCGTGGCGAGTCGCGGCGAGATGAGGCGAGATGAGAACCACAGAAATGGAGGAAGTAAGATGTACGAAGCCATCGGCGAGAAGAGTATATGTATGTATGTACATACGTAGGATTGCGCGGCGTTACTGCGGACGCATCGCGCCGCCCCGATTCGAGTCTGCTCGACTGATTTCTCCCCTCCACGTATCACGGCTGAACCCGAGAAAATTTCCTATCGCACCGGATGCAGAGAAATGACGTGGAAAATCGGAGGGAATGCTCCTTCAGTCCGTTGCAATCTTTTAGTTTCTCTTTTTCTCTCTCCTCTCTCTCTTTCTCGATCTTGAATTTATTTTCAACGGGTTGACCCGTTCTCGTTAATGCCGGTAACTCTGTGCGATTCGTACGTGGTCACTATCCAGAGGAGCTCGTTCGACGAAACCCGTTGACACGGATAAATTCAATTAGTCACCGATTTCTTAGCTCCGCTCACTCACCGACTCACGATTCCGCCTGATACGTGCATACCTACTAGAAGGCGAACGAGCCGGTTAAAGCGAAATGTACATCGTCTTTGCATTCCGTTTTGTTGCGGGAATCCGGAGGAACAACGATTCCAAGATTCCTGGCTCGTACGCCAACCACCGTAACATTATTTTCAGTTCAGTCTGGGGGAACTCGCTGCGAAGGAATACGAGCGAAACGACTTCACGAAAGAAACAAATGGCACCTTCGTGGTTCAATCTATCGGCTGATTTGAATAAGTCCACCGTCGGAAGCACCCCTTCCCAGGCCACCGCCCACCTACTCCACCCTTCTGTTGCTCTTCGCCTGCACCCCTCGCCGATCCTTCGTTCATCCCTCGCCGCTCGCCCCTAGTCCCTCGCCCCCTGGCAAACGGTGTCTCGCTTCTGTTGACGCCGCTCCAAGTGCAGACATCTTTGCTCGGTACCTTTAAACCCATGTCTCCCGATGGAAGTCGCGATTACATCATCCACTTTTTCTCTTTCTATCGCCCGCAAGTACTTTCTAAAGGGTGACTCTTAGTCTCCACGGATCTCGGCAATGTTCTCATTGGCCTCGAGAATTCTCCGAGGGAACGTCTCGTTCCCGGAGGGCAGAGACAACGATCTCTTTGAAAAGGAGTTCTCATTGATCGAGAGATCGAAATCGATCCGCTTCCCAAATGATTAATTCTTGCTCCGTTGGGCGGCAGATACTTCATCTGTAAAAGCCACGTCCCGCGGATAAGAACACCCCCACCCCCCTTCCGATAACTTTTCAAATCATTCTTCCTCGAATTTTCATACGTTTCTTGGCGATTATCTGGTATTCACCCCCGACATTAGTTTCGGCAAACGGACTATTCGGTCGGTATTAAATTTCGCCGGCGGATTCGAGGTAGTAAATAAAGAACAGGTGCGAAGAAACGATCCAACGGGATTGGAGTTTGGATTTGAACGGCGCGACGCAGCGCAACCGGCGGAGTGTTCGTCGAGTTTTCTCGGTTACGATTGCCATTCTTTCGTGAATTTGCAACGCGTCGCTGCGCAGAAGTTCGCGTTGTTCCGCCGATTCTGGGTAACGCGAGTTCACCGGATGCGAAGGACCGTAATAAAACTTATCGCGGAATTATAAGTCGAGTTTTGCGAATTATGCTAATGGGGCAGAGACGAAATTCCATGTAAATTCCAAATGTATTCAATTTTGCGCGCGCTTAAGAGACAAGTTCTTCGGCTCTGCGTACTGTTGCTATGTTTAAAGTTTATGTATTACGGTACTTGCTCTCGCGAATTGTCGGAAGCGAAAGTACGATGGGCGTCTCACTCGAAAGAGAGGTTTCTAAAACGAAGGAATTTTCAGGATTCACGGCTAATCATAGTTCGTGTCTTCAGTTTACTGGAACGCTCGGCAAAATTGCTGTTGCATTACCCAGCTAGTCCACACTTTGCCCGCTCCATCACCGCTCGTTACCCGATATGCTTTCTCTTCCTTCGATATGGAAATTATTACGTGCGAAATTCGACGCGAACTGCAAATATATTGCGGCCCCACACGATACGCTTTATTTCTTAATTCCGTTGAAAGTTAGAACGTTCGGAACGAATCGTTAATGTTGGAACGTGATTGTTCGCCAAGAAAGGTAATTCGCTCTTTCGGGGCAAAGCAGTGTGGCTGCGCGCTTGAAAAGCCGCAGCTCGTGGTCATTTTTTGCCACGAAAGCGGTAATTGAAGGCGAATTGGGCCGTAGTTCTGTTTCCAAGGAACAGTTCAGCTTCTTGCTTAATTACCGCAACGACTTTGCACGCCTTTTCTTGTTCGTTTTTGTGATCTTCGCTCGTAATTGTAATCTTTGGATGTTTCCCTTTCCGCTGTTTGCGGTCTTGCGCCAGGAAGTACAGACTACGGTTTTCGTCGCTTGGTACTCGCGTACGTAAAATCGGTAGTACCTGACCGAGTCTCGTAATTTTCGAACATTGATTTGCAAGAAATCAGTTTCATGGATCGATAAACGAGTCCTGAACTTCCCACCTGAGCTTCGTGTTTTCGATAACTATCGTCGGGGAGCCCGACGATATATTCGGAGCCAAAGATCCATTAGAAGTAGTCGGTCCAAAAATTCCGTTCGCGACGCGTCGAGCGAGAGAGAATATGTATGCGACGAATAACCATAAAGCACTTTCGAATGTCTCCACTGGATTTCCCCGAAGCCACTCGGTCTCCGTTCCGCCGCCATTTCCCTAGGAAAATAAGTATCTTTTCTGCATTTTCACGAATCCTTCGGGAATTGTAAAACGGAACGCGGGCCACGATAATTCTGTAGGTGTCGAGAGAGGATTCGGAACTCGCGGAGAAATGGCACGTTGGCCGAGTGCCCGTGAAACTTGGAGGTGTTGCGGAAGAAAATGGCCAGTCGGTACCTCTTTCATTTCGTACATACTTTTATATATATATATTTTTTATTCTGCCTTGCTGGAAACTACTATATATATATCGAGCTCGTATCTGGGGTCCTACACGCCGTTAAATAGTAGCAAGAATGAGGGATGACACTTTTAGTGGCACTTCGTGCTTTCCTTCTCTCGAAATTTTCTCTTCCAATCCCTCCAGCGTTACTCCGCGTACCACACTCGGGTATTGTCATGTTTTCTGCCCTCTTACCCTTCTTGCTCATCCGCCGCTCCTGCAGTTCGGTACGATTTCCGGACAACCGGTACATTTTGTCTCTCTCGACCGAATATATGGCGTCTGACAACCGACTACTGGCTTCCTTGCTCCCGACTTTACACCTCCTCCTATTATCTGCCTATATTTTTCGTTTGCCAGGTCCCTTTATCGCATTTTTGCACCCGTTATTGTGGTGGGTACGGAATTGCAGTGGAACTGTTTGAGAGAGAAGGAAAGAAAGAGCAATTTCTAGACCGCGCTTATTGGATACGCGAAGTTTCTTCAACGTTATATAAAGAACTTCGAGGAAAGTAGCTTAATCATTGGCCACAGAGGTTTACCTGTTTGCCTTTGAACATCCGAAGACCTTCTCAGTCTAAACGCGGCGCCCGAAGGGTCTTCCTTTCTTCCGGGCTCTTTTAATCTTCATCTCACGCGATTACTCGTCTCGAGTTTCAAGAGAAATTTTCACAAACGAGCTGCCCTTGTTATTACATGGCTATGACGAACTCGATTAGGTTCAAGGGCTTTGCTCGTGTTGCCAGCAATCCTCCGGCAGTTAGTTAACTATTTGCATCTCATTGGATTCACGCGCGCAACAGCCCCTGTCGACAACAGCCCGCCTTTCGGCACGGTGCGGCGACCCAGCTAAATCATAGACTTCGACAAAACGATTGCAAATTCCTGTGAAATCCGGCAGCACGGAGCATTCTGCCCGTGCATGCTCGTACATTCACGGTGAATGGTACACAAATTACCCTGATGGACATATTTGATTTGCCTCGAACGTTTTTCAAGCGAAAATGACGGGTACTTTTCAAGAATGAGATGATAAAAATTTCCCTAACATATACTTAGTGCGTATCTGTAATAGTGTGCATCTAGAAACGAGGAGGGAATCTTTTATAATTCTCTGGTTTAATCTTAATCGAACGACGAAGGAACGGCTGAAAAATATCTGCAGCGGCAGAAGCTAGTCGGGTACGTTGATTTCGTCTGGGCATCTTCTCAGATAAAACTTCCTCTTACTCGGTTTCTTGTCTCCTCCTCTTCCTCTCATCCTCCGCAAAGTAAGTTCTTGCCAGCGATACCGCGGTGGAAAACGAAAGGGTGGAATAAGTAGCAGCTCCTGATAAGTAGTCCATTTTGCGATGGTATCGCGACGAGAACGTTTTCCCGGGACATTCGAATACGGGAAAGTATCGTGTAGCTGATGGAAAGCACAGAGAATTGTAGATCAGTCTAGGTCGGGTCGATGGAGGTCGGAGGACCTGTCGTATCACGAGAGGGTCGGTGACTGGTCCGGTTACCTTGCACGACGATACCAACAAGGGTTGCTTTTCCCTCGGGCATCGTTATTCACAACTATCCCAGACTAGCGGTACTCGAAGGAGGGTGCGAAGATACTGGTTGCTCGACCTCGAGCCGCGATGGCCCACTCTATTATTCAGTCGTCCCTGAAGAGGTCGGAGAAGTCGCCACGGACAGAGAAGCGCCCCGACGTTGTTTGGGAACTCTTCGAACTAGCTTTCTTCGGGAGGCCACTTCGTTGATTTCGCGTACCGATATCAGAACTTCTTACTCCCGGCGACCGCCAGTAAATTGTCGAATGAAAATTTCTCCAAGCGAATCGAACTTTTGCGCGAGTTTGCGCTAGATTAATTATCGCGGCGGAAGTGTCGAGGAAAGAAGTCGAGAGAACGCGCCGAATGACTTTCGGACCTCGGCCATCTGTCGCTGAAACAGTCGTTACCGTACATTCCAGCGAGTATTATTCGAGTGGAATATTGAGCCGGAGATATGATGGTATTTTGCTTTGTTTTTCCGCAAAATGTTTCCTGTAGTAGATACGGTATCATAAAGGAAGGCTTTTAGTCTTACAGTTGGGCGAAATGGCATTTCTCCGAAGAAAATGACTAAAAGACGAAACAGACGGTCGTATAGGAAAAAAAAGAATGTAATTCGAAAGGCATAATCGTACGGAGTCCTTTTCTATCCTTGTAACTTTTTCATGCATCAACCAACATACTGTATATCGACACCCTTCTTCTCTCCGTCTCATTAATTTCATCCCTCTTTCTTCGCGTTTTCTCATTCTTCTTCCTGTGACCGGTGCTCCCCATTATTTCCGTCTTTTTTCTACTCGGTCGTGAATATATCTTTCTCTCTCTCTCTCTCTCTCTGTTTTTTGCCGTCTGATGCTCCTCTTTTCTCGTCCCCATCGTTCCCCCCTATTCCGGCCACAAGGGTGGACGGGGATAATGTCCGCGCGCGACCTTTGCCTTCGCTACGACCCCTGCACGCGTTCCGAGATATCGTGCGAGACAGCTCTTCGCACCTTCTTCCCCCGTTGTTTCACAAAACGAACAAGATCTCCATGGATGGAATTTTATGCTGGTAGCGGTCGTAAAAATGTGACGGCAAACGGGACGTAGCCGGATTACGGAGATTCTCCGTATGTATTTTCTTTCCCTTCTTTTTTTTTTTTTTGGTTTCATCGACGTGCGTAACTTGCTACGCCACCGAAGAATCTCCGTTCGTTGGAGAGTTATTGGAAATAATTATTTGTTTCGTCGAATGCGTAATGATGGCTTCGTTAAATTAATCGCGAATGAAAATCGAAGAACCGGCGGTTGTAGGCAAAGAGATCCGTTTATCCGTAACTGTGTTCTGCCTCGAGAATGTTTCAGGAAGTGACTAACGCTCGTGGAAAATTTTATAGGCGAGCCATTATCGTAAAAATCTATAGTAGGCCTCTGGGAGCAGGATTATGAAAACGACCGGCGTAAGTGTACGTTACCCTCGGCACGTCTACTGCACACGTGACGGTGGCACCGAAACGAACCGAAATGGCCACCGCCAGTAGAATTTAATTTAACTTTTCTGCTCCGACCGATGCTGCCGCGAAATCGACCCTCCGCCGTTCAGCTATCTCGACCGTTCAGCTTGATCGACGTCAGTTAATTTAGACACCCCGAATATATTCCTGGGAACTTTTTCAAAAGCGCCCGAGGCTTGTTCCCCTCTATCGGCAATATCGGACTATTAATCCTAGATGGGATTCCTGTGACTCGGTCAGCACATATTTCTACGTTTCGGAACGGAGTTAGCACTCTCTTTCCACTCGCCAATAAAAAGCTCTGGTTCTCTGTTCGAATGCTTCGACGGTTAAATACAACGAGATCATGACGACGAAAATGTCGGAGGAATAGCCCGACAGGTCGGCCAAACATTTCGTCCCTTTTTCATCTAACCCCTATCGAAACGCGTCAACCATTGAACGTTTGATGTCGACTCGTGCGAATTGGATTTCATCCAGAGACATTGTTACATTTCGAAGCACACAGAGCGATAAATAAATCCTTAATACGAGGAAAATTTTCCGTACTTATGGGTTCACTAGCGGTGTACGATGTTTTCCCTGTAGGGTACTTTATTCACGGCCATATGATCGTGGCTATTGAATTTGCATATAAGGTGGCTCGCTGCGGTTTTCAAGCTTCCTTTCGTGAAAGGGATTGTTTCCGCGTGTAGGCAGACCGATGGCTCGGCGAAGACTGCTCGTTTCTCAACCCGTTACAGGATAATAATAGGTACCAGCGTTTACCAATATGCATAATACGCATTGTTTGGAAAAGACTTCCCCCGAAGAGTTCCCACTAAGCCAGTCGCAGGAATTACCGAGTGTGCGTGCGCGTTTAGACGAGAGTTTACGTTTCGTCCACGGTTAAAATGATTTTCTATTTGCGATTGAATCGTTCGTCGTCTCGAAGCCCGGCGACACCCCGCGAAACTTGGTGCAATTTAATGGCGCGAATTTTCTTAAGGGCTTAAACTCTGTTTAAGGCCACGTCACGGGGACTAATTACCTAATCAACAGTCGGGATTCCAAAGTTGCGCTACGCTTAAACTTGCAGCCAACTTGGAAGCGTGAACGATGCGACCGCTAAATGTTGTACTCCTTTGCCAACCAACTAATTGCTGGGTACACCGCGGAGTAATAGTTTCTCGCGTAGCGAATCGCGTTGTTGTCACCGCAACGTTTGCAAGAACTCGCTCGATCGACGCGTGACGCTGGGTTTCGGTGTTCAAAGGTTCGTTGTCGATAAATTGAACGATATTCAAACGCTGAAAATAGATGAATAAAAATTTCATGTTACGATCAAACGTACAAAGTTCAAAAAGGGTAACAAAGGGCTTTTGAGGTCTCTAATGGATGAAATATGTACCAGGTACATATATCCAATGTATCAGTTAGCAAAGCCGCAGCGGGAAAGGTGCAGGGGGGTATTCTTTGGCCTAAAATTCCTTTTCTCGTGGAAAATTGCGTTCGCAAAAGCTCGACGATATCAGCGTGGTCCCGCGCCGTCGATGCGATACGATGCGATGGCTTGAAAACGCTGCGAGGTACGCCGGCCGGGGCTGGATAAAATCGAAACGATTTGTAATATCGCGAAAGTGGGCCGTCGGCTCTAGGACGATCGTAAAGCTTACGACGTCCATCGCACTTAAACGGGTCCGGGGGCGTTTTGCGATATCGTAAAGCCCGAGGGGAAGCCTGGCACGATAGGTGAACCTCACAGTTAGGCGTTTCTGTGTATCGTGCCGTGCTGCGTTGTGTCGTGCTGCGCGCGTTACGCGAAACGCGGCATTAAAATTCGAACACGATCATGAAAGCCGTATATACCAGCGGCGCTATAATCCGATACCGTGCCGGTTTATGGAATTCGGCGGTCCGGTCATTAAAGTCTCTCGGGAGATCGCCGTGCTTCCGTCTCTGTTCCTCGCTCGCTCTTTCGCACGTGCACAGCTGCATCTCCGTTTTGTCGCTACGGTTCGAGTTTCGGTCGCTGTAAACAGTGTAACCCAACGTTTCACAAACGCCATCGGTCTTACTTCGTTTCGCGTGACTTCGACGCGCATCGAACGCTATTACCTGATCGGACGTCGAAGAACTCTTCCAACTGTACGCTATCTTGATCGATGGCGCATCTCGCGGGTCTTGCTGTTCTGGTCTGTCAGGTCTCACAAGTTCGTTCCAGGAGGCAAAACACGGACAAACGTGAAAATTACATTTCGACAATTGCCATTCTCCGGCATGAACTATGCACCACCACGCGATTCGAGACTCTTTGTCCGGGCGTTTTTCAACGTCATCGCCTACGCGATGAACACGACCGAATTATCGCTAAAAAGAAGTGCATCGTGACCTTCCTGGTGCCATTTTATACATTCACCCCTGACCTTTCGCTAACGTCAGGCGACTGCACAGCCTATTCGCGGCCTCAGGATCCGCTGTACAATTTTTATACGGTTCGACCTTGATGGCTGTCGGCCGAGACACGACGTCCCGTTTCTGAAACGTTTTTCAATCGCGCCGTCCGCGTCGTTTCGAAAGCAAAAACGTAACGAGATGAGAATGAACGGTTGAAATACGAGGCGCGACGCGAGCTGGCTCGTCTGCCATAGAAAAATCCGGCCGACCGGCGATGAATGGAGAGGAGAAAAAGGAAGAGGAAGGAAAGACGGTAAAGAGGGCGAGCGATGAGTTACGAGCGGTCCCGTCGATTAATAACGCGTGGTAGCGCAGCTGGAAGTTCGACCAGCGGATAGCCGATCCCACGGCAGCCGAATATACATACGTCGTTAATTTATTTGCGTAGCGTGGCTTGCGTTGTCGGTGAGAGCTCGAGCTATCCGGTACTCGGGCCCGCGCACGCGTGTACACACGTATCCGTTAGGTATAACGTACGCGTGAACCTTTTGCCTTGCGGTTCGCCATGGTTCGCCACGGCCTAGGTAGATTTCGTTTCCCGAATCCTGCCGATACACCGAGCATCGTGAAAAGTATTCTCAGACCGGACACATTTCACTTTGTTTCTTGTTTCTATCGCGGATTCGTTCGACGTGGAAATTTGATCGACGATTGTTCACAGCGATTAAATTGGATCTCGGGTCGTACGATGCGCGATGTTCCCGTTATTTAAATCTTCCAGCCTGGGAAATACTGCCAGAGATTTCGAACATCGTTAGCCCGTAGGACGTCGATCAAACAATTCACGGAACTCTCGTGTTACCCGACTTGATTATCTCGCGTTTCCAACGCCGAGTAAGCAGATACCCGTTCGATCGGGATCGCCTTTCTATCGGGTAAAGTATCGTAGCTACGTACCTGTACACAGCTTGTTTCGAGACGGACCAGTAGGAATCGGGTCCCGATCGGAACGGAAAATGGAAAACGGAGCAATAGCGGATATTAAAGGTACACCGTATAGACTTCCGTCCCGTCTTTCGGATCTTTGTTCCCCGATATTAGAAAACTTTACCAGGCTACGTAGTTGTGTGTACACGTATGTTGAGTATAGGTGTATCGTATTATACATACGTTCGCGTTTAACGGCGGTGTCTGGCCACGAGGTCACGAGGTCGTCGAGATGATGCGAGTCAAAGGATGGTCCTAGGTCGGTATCGTCTTATTAATCCACGCCGTGAATCGATCTATTTACAAGCATTGACGTTTCAATTTGCATTTGTATTATTACCAGCCGGGGCTCATATCTATTCATAGCGGTAAAACTGCCGAGACCATCTCGGCGGAAGGTGGTGCGCCACTCGTTGGCATTGATTTCATCCCTTTGAGTTCCATATTCCAGGATGGTTAGCTAGCCGCAAGGGGGCAGTCTTACGGGTAAAAGGAAAAAAAGCTTCTCGCCCTCGCTACGGAACGTTTTGCATTTTTGAAAGGTACACCGACGGAGAGCGGGCAAGAAAGAGACGAGAACCGAAAGAAAAAAAAGGGGGGGCAGCGAGGGGGCCGCGGAGATTAATCAGAAACACCTCTCGACGGTAGTCGACAGGGGGCTGGTTGTCTCTTGAGCCGTTGCCAGCTACCCTCTCGACAATGCAGACGCTCCTTTGTGTCTGCTGCTGCTTTGTTTAATGGCTGATGAGATGGAACTTTCCTGAGAGCGTGACGCCTCCGTTCTCTGATGAACGACGGTCGGCGTGTTCGTCCAGTGACCGACGACCGGCTGCTCGATCGTCGAGCCTAAGCTCCCTTTCCATTCGCTTGGCACCTCGGTGCCGTTTCTACAAACGGTCCAGATATTTCTGTCGATCCGAAAACTCTCCTGTACTACGAACGTGTCTACTACATACATTTATGTATAACGTATCGTACCGTATATTTGGTCAGCGATGGTTATGTGGTGATCGTGTGCTGTTTGGAACGTCAAGACACAACGGACACTTTGTCATTCGTTTAGTACCATTTTAGTTACCACATTCAATTGTTTCTGTGCGCAACTTTCCCAGTACGCCACGTGTGACAAGCAAATTTTGCGCGTATATTCGCGATGGTTATTTCTCTTCGCGTTATCATCTCTCCGCACTACTGCATCGAATGTCTCGAAGGCCTCGTCGAAACGAAATAGCACAACATACTCGCGATGAATCTTTGTGTGCGCTATCGAGCGTCGTCGGTTTTTCCCTTTTCTCCTGTTCTCATCCACTCTTCCGTGGTATTAAAACCACCGACTCTCATTGTGCGACACGTATGAAACGCATCAACGAGGAAACTTTTCTCCTATTATGAATGCGTTCGTGTAGCAGCTGTCCAACCTAATCGCAAGATCGCGTTGTCACCACGGCGTCGGTTTTTATTCGTTCGATCGACACACGATTCGCTTCCAAGGAAGTAGATATTTGATAGCCGATCCTGGTTCGAAGGGAATGCGTTGATTTACAATCTCAGAATCAAGCCGTGTTGGCGTCGAGGTTCTTAGGATTCCGAGAGGTGGATTGCTCTTCGTTGAACGAGAATGATCGTCGGTGATCGGCGTCTGGTACCCATCTACCCGACAAGCGAGGTGGAGTGCCGACCCATAATAGCCTCTCTCACGCGATCTTGAATTTAACCTATCGATCAGACAGAGTAGAGCGAGCCACTCGATCGCGTTCTTTTCCTCAAACTTCACGGAATCCTTCGACGTGACGTAGCGAAGCGTGGCGCGACGCGGTGCGGCACAAACGAGGATATTACGCAAAGTGTATCCCTTTTGTCTCGAGTAATGTACAATCCGGAAGAAACACGAGACCCCGACAAGGAAGACCGAGGAAGAAACGTGGCGCTGTCCATCGAGCGGATCGTCGTCCGCTATTTTTATCCACTTTGTGTACAGGGAAAACAGTCTCGAGCTTTAAAGCTACCTAAGCTGTTAATACACCCAACCATGGGTGTATTTACAAACAAGAAACTGTTCATTATCGCGGTAAAGAAAAACTTGTTCTCGTCGCTACGTAATTACAAAACAACGATTTTTCCAGATTTGTTCATTGATTCTTTATTCTCTGGCCGTAAAAGAAGTTTGTACACCGAATGTTCAATAGGAACAGGTGGATCGAGATGGTTCTAGTTGCGCGGAATGAAATCGCGGGAGGAAACAAGCCGCGAATAAGTGGAGTACTAACCGGCCCGATCGAGTTTTCTTCAGAAAGGACGCCGGCGATACGTACAGCGTGTCTTCCTTCGAGATTGGAACCGATAGCGGAGATAAAGGACCCGGTTTTAAGTCGCTTCTGCCGGAAGAACAACAATACTTTTCTTCTTTCGTTCGTCTTCCCGTCTCGACAACTTTACCTCGAGTTTTCCCTCCGTGCATTTTTCGCCTGACTACGCCTTTCGACCTTGAATCGACTCTTGTTGCAGCCTCGAAGCAACACCACTTCCACCGTCGTTGTCCCCCAACAATTATCCTAACCTTTCTCGACTTGTACCGTTGTAATGGTACTCGAACGACCATTGACCCGTAAACAGACCAATCGCTCGAACGAGCGTCCACGAGCCGTAATCTTAAATCCCTCGCTATTAAAATTGACCGTAGACTGTACTGTAGGTAGTCACTTGTACAACTTCTGTGGCACAAATAAAATAACTCTCTTCTATAACGTGTGCGCTACTGGAACGACTACTGTCGTGTACTAGAAAACAAAAGTTAAGCTTTCCGCTTTGTCATCGTAGAGCCGGTGCACATTACAGTATTCCGCCGAATACTCTGTTACTGGAACAAACGCGGCAGAGGCAGGCGAAACGTCGGAAGCGGGATTAGTCGCGAACGATGTCACCGAGCCATTGAATGTCTTAGCGGGACGAATGTAATTAGTACTCATAGCGCGAGTCGGGCGGAAAAACGCGAACTTGTTGATTACGTAGGGGCACAGCATGCTTCATTCAGTTAATTACATCGCGGTACGCACAGTTAATCACGAGTACCAAGTATACGTATATTAGCGTGTAGGCATATAGGCGTATACGTGCTTGTTAACTGAAATCTTGGTTGTTGCTTAATTAAGCCGCAAACGCGCGGTTATTGATATCTTTACTAGGTCGCTCGTTAGTTCATTGTCTATTCACTGTCTATTCGAGATGATTGGAGCATACGCGAGCTAGAAATTTTCCGTAAGAACGAAACATCTCGTTAAATCGCGACGAATCTCTGTCTCGGGAGAGGCAGGTAAGACCATACGGTACACACCTTCGTTGGCAAGAGTTAGAAGTTGCGCTGCACCCATCTGGAGAGTATCACCCAACGGGACCTCATCGAGAAGTAATCGCGATAGGAATCTGACCGACGTTCCGCTACGAATATCAGACTTTTCACGCGAAGAAATTCGGATCCCGGAGGATCGAGTTCCAAAAGAACCTTCGATTCCTCCCTATATCTTCTTTTGCCTCCCTCGTGGCGAAGCTTCCGAAAAGTCGCCGGCACTTTTACCTTTTCTTTTCTCGGAATGTTGGCCGAGTTGGGATGGGGGACAAACGTAGAACACGGGGATACGAGGGAGAGGAGAAAGAATGGGGAGGAATGGTTGAAGGGTGAAGTACGAGGGTGGATGGAGGAGTGGTGCTGGGTGCTCTCTTGGTAAAGAGACGGATAGAGAAGGGACGCGAAGGGACGCGAAAGGTAGAGTAGAGAAGAGAAGAGAGGTGGCACGCGACGCGACGGGGTGATAGGCGGTGTGGTGATGCCCTTCCACGAAGGCGTTCGGACACGTTCGGTTAAGTTCGTGGACCGTCGGCGGTCGATAGAGCAAACACGGCCGCGCCCCAACCCCCCGGGGGGCCGAGAGAGCGGGGGTCTTGGCGAATGTGGGTGTACGTAGGTGCGAGCGAAAGGGGCTAGCCGGAGGGGATCAAAACCACCCTGTGACGGAATATCATAATTATTACAAGCGTTACGCTCTCGGGGGGGAGGATTCGCGATGGAGCCTCTTGTCTTTACGAGAGCATCGTGGAAAGCGCGCGACGCTTCGGTCTGATGATTTACCGTGGCACAATGATAGCTCGAAAACACTCTGTCTCGTCTTTCTCGTTTTCTTAATCCTTCTCAAGAGCAATTTTTTTTTTCTACCCCGGTCGTGTTTGTTTTTCGTTACTCGCATCGATTGTTCCGCGGAGCTCGATTAAGCTGGTCGCGCAAAAAGTTGCGTGCTACGAACGCGGGTGACGCGATACGCGGCAGCCCGAACAAGCACGAACGGAAAAGCAATTCTCTGGGTCGACTTGAGCAGGAAAAAGCTGGGATCGGTGAGGACCACGATGGAATTAGGTTCTTGGAGAATTTTTTCGTTCTTTTATCGCAGTCCTGGAATACGAGAGTCAACAACGGGCACAGACACGCGAGGAGAGCAACGATCTTTTTGCCAACGTAGCGCAGCTATACGATCAGTACGAGATCGAGAGAATTTCAGTGATATCGTACCGTCCCTGGTCAGCCGCTGAAGTGAAACATGGACTGCGACGTACGCAGGCATACACGTTCGCGCTCGAACTTCGTTTAAGGTCTCTGCACGATGTCTGCCGTCAGTTACGAGAGAAACATATGAATTGACTTAGTGTTTCTTCTGAAAATCTTTTAAGAACGAAATTTATTAATTACGGGAATAAATGGCTCGTTGCTTTTTCGAAATTGTTAGTTTTCATCGTAGGTAATGCTTCTCAAAGGAAACGTTTTCTGTAACAAGAAATGGGATTGCAATGGGAACTAAGTGCTCTCTCTTCGTTTAAAATTTTTCGTTAAAATTTCAATCGCGTCTCGGAAAAAGATGGAATATCAAGTTCCGCATGAGAAAAGTTATCGCATGGTTAAAGAGGATTCAGCCGGGGCACGAGTATAAATTTTTTCTCTCTTATTCACGCTGCCTCCCTCGTCGAGGAATAATACTCACGAATACATTATAGAATACCTGGATACGCTGGGTTGGTGGATGGAGTGTATCTTTGAAAAACGTCGGGGCGGTTATCCGCGGCGGGGAAGGCGAGAATAATCGTGACAAGATCTTCGGTTCCCCCATCCGGCTCATCAGCATTACGCTCTGCGATTCTCCGACATAAAAGACCGACTTCGTGACCCTGTCTGCGTCAGTCGGAGAGAACGAACGAACACTAGTTTCTTAGACGATCGCGGAAGCAACACCGACTTCAAAGCGTCTCGACCATGCCCGGGTGTTTTTTCATCCCCGAGAATGTTCTCGTTCGCGGGTTGTTCGCGTTCGTTCGTTTTCATCGTGGTTCGCGACTAAGGAGGCATGCGCGTTATGATCCGTTTCAATAGATTGCCAAGAAGATGACGCTGAACGCGAGGTTAGCCTCTCAAAGAGCTCGATGAAACCATCCGCTGTTGGTATCGCCGTCTTGTGTTTACCCTGGTAAAGAGAGTGGAAGATAAGGCGTAAAAAAGGAAGAAAGTGGAGTAGCGAGGAGGGAAAGGGAAGGGGCAAACGTTAATGTTGGCCAGAAGATGGAAAGGGGACGGGTGGCAGGACGCAAATGGGATTGCCTTTCAAATTCCTCGAGGGCTCGTGCCAAGGACGAAGAAAGATTTGAACTTGGAGCGTTTCGTTTGTCTGGACCGATAGTCCCCGATAGAAGTGGCTCCTCCGCTGTTCTGGTAGCCGGGGAAATTGTCTCTGAAATTAATTCTTCGAAACGAATTCCTTTGAGATTTCAACCGTTTCCTGCGAAATATTTGTTAGTGTTGGGGACCGCTTTGCCGATTGCTTGGTCCGTTCAAATGCTAGAAAGCGTATACACGGGGGGAAAGGTGTGGATTGCGAAGATCGACTTTAAGCTTTGAACTTCTAATTGTAAACTGTAGTGGTCTCGACAAGGCTGGCGAAAGAACTCTTCTCTGTAAAAATTTTAATATATCGTATTTGAAAAGACTCTGTTCTATCTATAAAATTCGCATGACGATTTTCTAGGGATGGAAGGTGGCTGAGCGTCGATGGAATAAAATCGGTAACCCGGAATGTACTCGTAAAAGACGCTCCCCATGTAAATAGTTGCGTTCGTTCACGTTCATAGGCGTGCTTAAACGTTGTTGCTGAGTGTTGGTTGGGTTCGGGCAGATTTAAATCTCTTCGTGGGAATGAGAATACGGTGGTTGCCTCGGCACGGAAGCAGTAGGGCGAGGATCGTTATAAGAAGGACGGATACGGGCAGCAAAGCTTTGCGGCGGTGGGTACTTGAAAGATCTTGTTCGTTGTAACGCCGCCTGGGAATGTACTTGTACGCATCGGGGTGAAACGTAGCCCCGGTTGTATAGTTGGGAAAATTGCGCGATTCCGACGAAGACGATACACTAAATGAAAGTTCCGCGCAAGCGATTCAAAGCTCGCGCGTTCTTCCCTTTTTGAGAGCGGTGCTCCCTCGGCGCGTATATCCACAAGGAGAAACGAAGGGAAGCAAGGATTCTTCGTTTTTTCTCCCCGTTTGTTGCTTTGCCAGGGACCGAGCACTTTATCCGATTGTACAAATTATTCCCTCGTAAACGGCAGAAGAAGAGTCCAGAGCGCGTGAGTTGCATTTCTCCATTGCCCTTTACCTGTCAAACGCGATACCGCTCGTTGTGCTTTTGTACCTTTGTCGCTCATGTTACGTCGTGTTTACAATTATGCTCTGTGTTAATTTATGTTCGTGACAAACAGAGTGGAAAATTATCCGACGACGGTTAAACAGAAACGAATGTCCTTAACGTTTCGTAGCAACTGAATAGAGTTCGTATGTATTTATATATGATCGAGGCAACGAAACGATGCAGCTGCAGGTAAAACCATACGGAAGGTGCAGTGGGCGGTGTAAAAAGTGTACGAAGCAAAACGATCGATACATTGCACCCTAGCGACGCCAGGGCTAGTCGTGGTAATTTAATCGGAAGCCCGTAATCGAGGAATCGTAGCCTTTGAAAGGCTTGCCAGACTCCTCGTAGATTCGATCGACAGCGTGCACTAACGGACAGAAGCAGGTCCTCGTTAAGCATTCCGTGCGTTGACTCGAGGTAATCTGCATCCTTGCGTAGCTCGCCCTTCCTATCGGAACGGTCTCCATCTTTCGATATTCTCGATGCTCTTTGAGGATGACCGATGCTACAGCCAGAACGCGGATATTATAATTTTCGAATCTTTCCAGAGAATAGTACGTCTTCGCGTTTCGCTAGTGAAATTATAATAGATTTCCACGTCGATAAGGGAATGCATAATTTCGCACTGAACGCGAATACTTTCGGAACGGAGATTCGACCGATCGATTTGAATTCTTCTGGAAACTAACCGGCTGTTCGATCCAAGTGTCTCGAAGGAGCCTCGAAGTAATTCCCGTTCTTTCTCGAGGCACGCTCACTCGGCGTGGATGCGCACGGTAAATCTCAGGGAATAAGCTGCAGGTGCGGCTGAGAGGTCGTTGGTCTTTGTCGGACCACCGCCGAGTAGTTTGTGGAGATCGAGAATAGGAAACGTGCTCGCGCGTCGGCGGAACGTGTGTACCGCTCATTAGCAAGTGTCGGGAACTTTTGTCAAGTTCCGGCTGGCAGGTCTGCGCTCCCAAACGCTCCTTCGTTCGGGCGTTTCCAGCCGTTTTCCATGTTGCTTACCCGCTGCACACGACGTCGAGCTATTGTTGCGTCGTCGCTAGTGAGTTCGGTCGATCTACTTATCGTTCCAAGGGACGGACGAGTGCGTTAACGTCGGATGCTGTGTCGCGCGGCGGACGTTTGTCCCGCGACTCCTTCTCGAATCGGTTTCCGTGTACAGAAGCCCCTCTACTCGACATCTATTGTCGCGTTTCCTCCGTTCCCCGAAAATACATCCAACGACGAGGATTCTTTCGTCGAGCACTCGGAGAAATGGTCCGCCCCTATTCACGCGCCGCGTGGCGTCGCGTCGCGTCGTCTCGATGTCGCGCGGTTTTTCGGTTCGTACGTGACAGGAGTGCGATACGCGATTTCTCCCGAACAACGACGCACGCAAATCCGTCGTTTCGTACTTCCTCGAGCGTATCGTTTCGACGAGCCGCGTAAGCGTCTGAAAAGAAGCATCCTGTTCGATTTAATGGTCTTCGAGCCGAGAGCATTGTGCTTCGACGGGAGAGCAGACACGTGTATCCGGATATTTCTTCTGAAGCTCGGAGCTTCGAGAATATACTTAAAAAAATACGTCACAAAAGCGGAATAAAACGAGATAATGGAACAGGAGTACGGCGGGGGAGGATGACGAGTTGGCCGAGTCTGGAAAATTGCAGACAGAGGACTGGCTGAATTCGTGCAGGTTTTTATTTAAATTCGCGAGTACGGGCCAGCACGCCGCTGTGTGGCCGCTCTGCACGGCGCGGTGCGGTGGTGGACTATGCGGTGAAGCGCGCGCTATTCGTACACGAGCTATTCGAGGTACACGGACTGTGGACGCGGAAGAGAGAGAGAGAGAGAGAGAGAGAGAGAGAGAGAGAGAGAGAGAGAGAGAGAGAAAGAAAGAGAGAGCGGGCGCGGCCACAGTCGCTCGTTTGCCTCCATTTATGTCGCCTGCTCGACACTGTGTTATCACGGAGACGCGTACGTGTGCATCCTGGTGAGCGTTGGTTCGCTCGCTCGTGTCCACGCGAAAGTGGGTGTGCGTACACGGGAGGAACCACACGGTGTTTGCACAGTCGCCGGCAAACATTGTAATCCGGTAACACTCCGACTGCGAGGATTGGTTGTGGCTCCGGGGGCGAGAGTGTGCCGGCAGCCTGGGGAGGAAACACGCGTGCAGCAGTGTGTGCGAATTGTTGCTCGTGCTGGTGTCGGCGGTCGCAGACGAACGAACGAGGGAACGAGGGAGGCCAGGCCGCGCGACTGCGGGGGTGGTGGTTGCGCGCCGATGTGCGAGAGGACAGCCGAGGGACGGACGGGTCACGTGCTGGTGCTTTGTGCACCGAGTGTCAGTCAGTCTGCGAATGAACGGACGAGTGAGCACATCCAGCTAAATCCGCTTCGAATTACGCTTGAGCATTAAAACGAATGCTATCTTGTTCATAATGGAATTACGTAACGGGGACGAAATTGCACCGTTCTCCTCTATTCTTTCTCTTTGCTTCTCTTGTTTCTTTCCGAGCGGTCGACTCGTTACACCCCTTGGCTTCGTTGGTATTTCGTTGGACGTGTATTCATCGGCATCGACCACTCGGATTCTACTTACGGATCGTACTGTTTTCCGAAGCACTTATCATAGAAGCGGTTTACAGCCGCCCCCACCGTCGAGACGCACAATTAGTTTGCTTCGTATAATTAGACATTTATGACGCGGCTGATGCTGCGTCGGACGGTGAGATGCCGTTAGGAACAATGGCCTCGTATCGGGAACTTTGAAGCGAGGCAGTATGGACGAGGTCGTACAACACTTGGCATTTCGTATTCATTGACTGAAGGATGGGGAAGCGGAATGAGCCGTAGCCCGTGGTAGCGTGAAGGAGGAAGATTACAAGCGGTTTAATCCTCTTCCGAAGAGACATTCCGCTCGGCCTCGTCCGAGCGTGTTAAGGTCGGCGAAATTGGTCGATTTAGTGCGAAGCGGTGTTCAGTCATAGATAGGGGTGTGAACTTGGCAGTAACTCCGCGAGTTACTTGATAAACTTGGCCAGTACCGAGTCACCGGCACAAATGCATCGTCGGCTGACTCCACGGGACCATGAGTCGCGGTGGTCTACGATGCATACAACTAATTCCGACTGATGTTTGCTTTTCGAAAGGACGCGCGGATTATGGAATGGGCGGTGGGCAGTAGGTACTGTACGAGACGTATATCTAAATTAACGGGAGTTCCGGAATAAGTCTGCGGATGGACGTATCTCGCTCTGTTCGCGATACGAGAGACACGACGGTGACGCGTTGACGCAACCGCGTAATTAACAACGCTCGGGTAGGAACGCTGTACACGGGGGATGAAACGCGAGGGTAGATCCTGGAAGGATCGGCTGGGACCGGCTCCCGGTTTCCTCGAACCGGTTGACTGGTCTGACGCACGAAACGAATGGTCCGTCGTGATCGCGGCTCCTAAACGCCCAACATTTGTTATCTTTAAACCGGCTCTGGGGATAGGGATTGGAGCTGCTGCGATGGACCGGAAGGGGGACGACACCGAGGTGGAATGGGGTTGAGAGATAGATTAGCGGACTGATTAGCGACACCTAATGGGAGTCGGTGTTGCGTCGTGGTTGGGTCAGCCGTTGCCGCCTTTCATATTGTCACGCGTTGGAAATAGAACAATCGTATCTCGGCCCGCATTTCCGCCTTTATCCCTCATTCGTGACTAGCACGAATTTCGTGGGAGATCTAACGGGATGCCGTTTTCAATGGATTGAGGTGCTAGGCTTATGCAATCGGTTCCCGAATGTTAATCGTGTACACGGTATACAGCCTCATCCCCTGAACTTTGGATGGTTGAATTTAGGGTTTGGAATGTTTAAATTGCATGCCCTTCGAGCAACTTTTATTTTCAGCTGAATTAAAGGCGAGGGAAATGATTATTAACCTTGGATAATTGCGAGAGGGTATCGCTCGCGTCATATCGAGAACATAAGACAGTTTGGATATTGTTGAAATAGATCGTAAACGGTGTCGAGTGATGAGCGGTTTTTTCCCCATAAACGCATTTCGAAAGCGTGTTTTGCTTGAAATACGGAACGGCATTCGATGCGACTCGTCGCGTTGCGTTGCGTTGCATTGCATCGCGTCGCGTCGGACCTGTATATTGCCGCTATATGTTTGTCGCGTCTCTTAACGTTCAATTTGTAATTCGAAGCGACGCGGAAGCGTTTTTCAGCGAGCTCGGTATTATTCGACAAACGGATGAAACATTTGGTTTTATATGAACGCGCGGAACGAGCAGGCGCGGTATAATAAAACCATTTATCCAGTTCACAGTCGCTATTAACAACGAATGATCCCGTGTCGACGATCATGCGCTGGACAATTTCGAACACACTCGTCCAGTCTTGAGCGTGTTCGGCGGAAATGGAACTAAATCATAATGGTTTAATCGTCGAATTTGCGTCATCTAGGTTTCGAACGATTAATCGTGTTTTTGCAACATTATTCCAACGAAGGGGAGAACCGGCGCAAGGAATAATAGAAGAAGGAGAAACGCGACGGGGATGAAAGATAAGACTGTGATAAACTTTAGCTCCGTGACGACGGACAAGAACAGTTTATACATATACATTACTCGAACATTAATGCACTGAAGCGCGAGGAGGCAAAGCGAAGGTGCGACGCGCGAGACGACACAAAGGAATGCGAAATTAAGGCAAACATTTTTTTTTTCTCGGTCTGACTCCGTGGCCACGCGGATGTATTGCATGCTCTTTAATGAAACAAAGTGCACTTCCCCGGGCGTGGAAGAAGACAGACTTCTTTGAACGGGCGAGGAAAGATACTCCCGTGAAATTATTCAAGTTTTTTTTTCGTCGCGACGTTCAGGCTTTTCTTCGTATCGAGCCAGAGGTCCGTGTAATATCCCCGAATCCGTCAGGCGGAATTTCCTTAAGATCTGAACGGTCGATCGACGTTAATTGCTGACTTCGATCGGATCGAACGAGTTGTACGTGAAATTGGATACTATTCGCCGTATTTATTTTACGCTTTTACCATTTCCGAAATCTCTGAATATTCCTTCGCCCTCCTCCAAGGTGAATGAACTCTGAACTTGGCGTAACGAAACACAAACGGCTTCCACCGATTCGGTATCATCGTCGAAGGTTGCGCGTGTTTCTCTGCACGATTACGCTCGACCCATTTCCTTATCAAGTTCGGAAGGTTCTATCAGGCTGGACGTCTTCCGATGCGTCAACAGAAGCAGCCACGCGTTGACAAGTTCGGCGGCACCGATAGTAGGCGTCACGAGATCGCGACTCTGTAGATACGTTCCAGCGAGCGCTCTTGTATTGTTGAGGACTGGCGCGAGACAAGCCCGCGACGAGTTTGCATCGATAATTAGCTCGTCGGAGGGTTGCGGTTAATTTATGCGCGTGCCAGAACGGACGCACGCCCTCGTAGCATGGAAACTCGGTGGATTACAGAGCCGATGTAACGTCGGGGAACGGGCAAGAATAGCGCAAAAATAAGGCAAGAATAGCACGAGAATAAAGAGCACACAGGCACCGATATAGAGGAAAGAATATACAGGTTGTCGTTATCCGTTTCCGATTTAAGTGTCCCGTTTAAACAAGGAAACGAATCCATACGCGAGCGAGCAAACGTACGAGCACCACCGAGGAGACGTTCCCGAAGGCAACACCGGCTCGTTATTCCGTAATGCGTTTATATCCTTTCATCCCTCCGTCGCCTCGTTCGAGCCCATGAATTGTCCGCGCTTTCTTGCCTCCCCTCCCCTAGACCGAAACCTGAAAGCCTCGTTCTCCCCGTGGGACCAGTCAGATTATTGGTTTATTATAAAACCTATATCCGCGTTGCGCCGTAGCCAGTGAGGTCGCTCCGACCAGACCTGTAACTTTACCAGAACCCTGTTGCGACACAATTTACCGGAAACGTTGAAAACCGATCGAGCGGAGTGTGCTTTTAAAATGTGGGTGTTAGAATTTGGAACGATTCGCCCGCGGTGATTCTGTGACCGGAGCGAGTCACGGTCTCGCGAGAGGAAACGAGAATAAGCTGTAAAAGAGGCGACACGTTTTAAGGGATGTACATATATGTACACATGAGTCTGGACACGCGCAAAGAAGTGTCTTATGGTAACCCATCTGTCGTCCGTGAACGGACCAACGTCCATTAAGCGTCCAACGAGATAAGTGCGGTTAATACTGTATTTGTATATTGCGCTCCATGACCATCCCAGCCAGTATACTTTGCGTGGTAGAACGCGTTAAATACAACGCCCATCTACCTACTACGGAGAAGCTTTAAAATCCCCGCAGGGCTGAGGTAAAATTCTATAATTTACACGTACACACGCATACAGGTGCTCTCGCGCGCGTTGTTATATTCATCTTGAAATGTTCGCGTAATAAAGTAGAGAAGAAAAAGAGTCACTCCGATGGTATGTGCAGTCGGATCGAGGAATTGAAGGGAATCTTTTCATGAGAAAATGAGCGTTGCTCGCGCGGCAAAGTACCATTCCCCCTTTTGCTTTTTAATTTAAGAGAGGATACAACCGTTCGGAGAACAATCGGCTCGATAATTATCGCGAATACGAATTCGTATGAATGGAGCAAAGGAGTGGCGGAGAAGAAATTAGCCGAGCTCGGTAAAACAGACGCCGGGACCGAACAAAAGAGCAAAGAACACGACGGCACCGGTATAACCGGCGAACAGATAAATTGGACGAGTTTCGCGAGACGAGTTGAATGCGAAAGAAAAATTGCGGAAAGAAGTACTGGTACTGTCGTTTGTTTTCCTTACTTTTTGTCGCTTCGTCTTCACGACACTTTTCCTTGTTCCCCTAAAGTGGAATGAATTACCGAGGTCAGACGGGATCCACCGCAACGATGAGAAGTTTTTCGCAATAGATCGCCAGTTTTCGTTCGGCCCGTTGAAATCTGCTCGGAAGTAGTCGATGCGCGTCGCTGGTCAGACACCTTTCTTTACCGTCCTTACGCGCACAGACCGGGACTCTGGTAGTAGCTGCAAAAGATTGTCGTCCGTTTCGGAACGAAAGCAGAGGGCGGGACGGGGGTGGGCGAAAATGAATTCATTAATATACTTCTACGTCCTCAGTCTCTTCGACGCTCGTTGAATCACTCGTCCGCTCTCGTTCCTTTTCCCTCGCGAGTCGTCTTCTATCCGCGATGTCTCGATTGGATTTTATGGAGCGACTGTTAATTATTCTCTTACAACCCTCTTCCGACCTTCAGCCTTCCTCCCGCAACCCTCTGCTTTCCACGGGCTTGCTTTCATTCCGCAGCCTCCGGCCGTAGAAATATTAATTTCTCGATTTCCTCCGAATCGTTACTTCGCCCCTGCTCGTTGAAGGCCCGTCTTAATTGGCGCGATTAAATTAGACATCGACGGTCCGCGCGGGGAGAACGAACGGGGATGGAAGTCGACGACAAGAACGAGACGGTCCGACAAGAGGGAGAGTGGTCGCGTAATGACTACACGTCAATAGCGCGGAATAAAAAAATTTACATGATTATCGATCCAAAGAGATTAATTTATGGCGGGTACAGTCAACGACCACGCCTTCGCTTGGAAGGTATTCACACGGAATCTATTAACGCGAGTACGCTCGGACTACGGATATTTTAGACGACGAGACGCGAGAAATATACGTTCCTGTTCGGAAACCCTCGAACAATGCGCGTTCAGCGCCCGGAGGATATTCAGGTGTTTCGGTACTCTCGACATTGGTCGAATTAGAAATCCCCTGTTTTTTATCGAACGTCGCATTTTCCCTCGGGCAACCGAGAGGATTTAAACGCTTCTGCTTCTCCTCTCTGCGGCCCTGTCCACCATTCGAGCCTAAACTTTCCCCCGGATACGATTCGTTCTCTTTTTGGGGGTGGTTGTTGCATTATCTAGGAGAAGCGATTTCGGTCGGTGGTTCGAGGTTTTCCTCCGGTCGAGGGTACAAAAATCCGATTAGCGAGGATGCGGATCGGCGAGTGCACCGGCGGGTATAAGGGGTCTGTGCACATCGACTGGAAAAAAGTGGTTGTGTTAGTGGCTCTTGATATAATTCATCCCCTCATCCCTGGTCTGTTTTCCGCTGTACTCGAAATGTCCTCCGTGTACATGTCTGCCGGTGACGTCAGCCTTGTCCGTCCAGCTCCGCCCCGCCGGCAAAAGTACCTTATTAATTTACGCGAACGTCGCGTCGGCCAGATTTCGTGCCTCTCGACTGCCTTGCCTCTTCGTTTCTCTACTTTCTTTCCTCCTATCCCCTTTCTCGGCCCCTGTGTGTGTTTCGCTTTACATCCGTAGCGCCCATTGTTTTCTTCGTGTGACTGTTGAACCCCACTTTCGAGTCACTCCTCTAAATCTTTTTCTCGCTCCGGATAACGTAACATTTTCCCTCGAATACCCTGAAACTCGACGGAGTATCGTGAAACACGCGATGAATAGAGACGAAATTGGAAATCCCGTAGAGAAGAACGATGGGAGAATTAATGGTAATCGAACCGAGGATAGTGATACCCGGTTTATTAGAAATAACGAATATTACCGTACAGGTTTTCATATTTCCGTAATCGTTATTGCCGGTAGGAGAAACGAAGGTATGGAGGGGGGGGGCGGCAAGGAATGGAAGCGAAATGATTCGAAGGAACTCGACCGATTTCGTCCGCGTTCGGTTATTTCCTTCTTCTCTTTCTCTCTATCTCGCTCTATCTCTAGAGGAGACAGCGAGGAAAGCACCGTTCGCGGCTGGAATACGAAGAAGACGGAGTTCCCCGAATGACGAAGGTTATGCGAGGGGAATGAGAACATCCGCGATGGTATTAGCCGGAGAATTTTCTATTTCAGATTCCGCGAATCCATTTTATCTTAAACTTGGTAGCTTCATACTGCCAGCCTACCGCCGTCCACGGTCGCGGTGGAATTCACCCGTGCGACCTTTCATCCCCACGAGTATTCCTCGTCTTTTTCCACGGTTCTTCTTCCCCTTTCCTCTGCCTGGGTCAACTTTGCCCGCATCACGGAACGAGAAAACTCTTACACAGGTTCGGTGGGCAGCGTGGCTAACCGCGCCTCTGGATGTTTCGGTAACGATCGCTCCATGCCTCAGGCCAGAGGCAAACAGACAGAAGTCCTTGATTTATTCGATTCTACTCTCGGCCAGTGGATGGAAAACGACATTGATTGGTTCCAATTAAGTGAATTCTCGAAGGGCAAAGCAAGTGCACGACCTACCAAAAAACATCGAAATAGTGGAAGAATTTTAAGAGACGACTAAAGCTCTCGACGAAGATCCGAAAATATGATACGAAGTTCTCACGGAGAAGGAAGATGAAAGAGCTGGAAAAACTGTTGGCGTCGTCGTTCTCTCTGACGGACTCGACTTCTGGCGCATAACTCGCGAGCTTCCTGAACCGAGTACACAAATACACCTTAAAATTAGCGCGCGAGCGGCGTGCTCGGCTGCACCTGCGTTTATTCTTGGATATTTCGCAAACACACTCGACCCATTAGCCGGTACATTTCCTGTAGCCGGCCTCTCGCGGAGAATTGGTAACGTAACAAACGCGCCCGCCACCTTGATATACCGAGAGCCCGCCGAGTTACCCAGATCTGCGCCGTTCTAAGCCTCGTGTGTCTTAAAGTAAACATTATTATTCATGCTGCGTTATTCCCGTTATGAAGCTGCATTGTGGCGGAGAACGGTCGAAAGTGGGAGTGGCTCGAGAACGGGTATCATGTTCGAAATAACCGAAAGAACTTCCATGCGGCGTAATAGCGTTGTTTACGGTGTTGGTGTGACAAACGCGCATTAGATGTCGAAGAATAATCGACGAAATTAAACTGGCGTGTTTCGGAGCGATTAACCACTAACATAGGTATCCACGTCTATTTTCCGTCGCGTTCGCTGGAAAGGGATTCGTGACTGCATTTTGATAGAAGGCTCTCGCGAGTTCGGCACCGACGAACGTTCCCGCGGAAATTAATTTCCAAGCCAGGGCATTGTCAAATTTTCAACGGGGGAAGGGGTGAGCGAACTTGTGCGTGTATTCGGCTCCGCTCTCCCATTATTCCTTTTCCGTTCATAGCCGGGAGCATTTCGAAACACGAAGCGCATTACGAGGGTTTCGCTGATACACGCGTACGTCCACGGGGTAATTCTCACATTCCGGAGGCTGAAGGTGTAGAGGAAGGGCGGCTACGAGAGTCGAGGAGGAGGGAGCCGAACAGGGTGGATCGACGCGGGTGGGTTACACGACTCGACAGTGGATCTAACCAGCTCCGTTTCGTAATTGAATCACACTCGAGGCCGGCGAGGCGTAAAACACGGATTAAATACGACGCATACGTGGAGACGGGTGAGCCCCGTTTGGGGTTCGTCGAGTGGGAACGTCAAAAGGGACCTCGGGGGCTGAGGGGTCGAGTGCCGCCTGTCGCCTTCCGCTGCCAAGAGTCGCGCTACCTACTCTCCAACCCTAGGAAAAACTCGCGCTGCGCGCGCGTCATCCTTACGATTTAATATTTCAACTTGCCGCGACTACCTTCCGTCCATCCTGCCGCGAAACAAGTCGGATAGCTTTTTTCCAAGTTTCGCGACTCGAACGGTGAATCGGGAATCTGGGCTCGTAGGCGTAGCTTCCTGTCCTCTAATTTCATTGGGGCGTCCCCGATCTCTTTCAAACGGGCTAACGAGAGGGCGTGCGACGAATCGACCGTAGCGAAATCGTCGTTTGATCGCCACGATCGAAACGTATTTGTTGACCTCGATGAATCCAGTTAATGCTTCGCAAACGTGTCCCCCGATTCTCCGTTTTCAAACCCAGAGGTAATTGCGCGAATCGAGGCCCGAGAGCGAAATTCGTTTGACCGTTCACCAACAAATTTTTTCTGCCGTCCATTCGCCCTACGTTCGTCGGCGCAGTCGCGTGCCCTGTCACGGACGGTTCCGTTTCGGCTTGAAGCTTTTTCGAGCCGTTCCTCGTTTTTGGAGGGTCGAGCTCTCTCGGCCGCGAAGTGCTCTCGCGAAAGAGTACAGTGTGTATCGGTCATCGAGGAGCGGACGTGGACAGGAAATTACGAGAACGCGAGACAGAGGGACCGCAGAGTCGGAGATTGAGAGGAAGCCGGCTCGGTAGAGTTTGATGAAAGGGTGGATTCGAAGGGCGGTTCTGCAAATCGAATCGCTTTTACGGCACTTGAATCCAAGCGTATCCGGTTCGACGGCCCCCACTGGCCACGAGGACACGTTCGAGAGTTTTTCATTTCACTAGGTTACTTCGTCCAATCTGATTTCCTTCTCTCGATTCCGTTTTAGTCAACCGCGCCCCCTTATTTCCCGTCGCTATGCCACGCTGCGCCACACCGTGATTTGCACACGCAGTTGCTGTCCCTTCCGATCCCTCTTTTCTTCTTCTTTCACCGGAAATTCTCGTCTAAGCAGGCGACTAGTGGACTCGCGTTTGTATTTCGATTGAAAAGATCGTGTCACAGGCCTCTGAACGGATGAATTTTCAGGATCATGGGACACCGAGATTCCTCGTTCACCTGACCGTGTTTATGAAATTCGTGAATAACCCTATAAACGAAAAACTATCAATCTCGATCAGCCAGTTTCGGTTGGGCAGGGGGGAAGCAAACGCGACCATTCGACCCGAGACGTGGGTCTTTCCCGAACAGTGCTGTTTATGAACGAACAGTTTTCAAAGTGTTTCGTAAGAATGATAAATAGACGCTTTCGATAAAGTTCACCCGATGCCGAAACGAGCGTATTGAATTTCATCATTATAACAGCCCTGATTTATCGTTCCGCTCCACCTTTAAGTCCGGTCGAATTAACCCCTCGACGGTGACGGTGGAGGACCCGATCGTTGAAATTCATTTTGCCTAACTCTCACGAGCTATTATTCATCGATCCCGTTGTTGAAAACGTTCAGCCTTTAATTCGCATAAGAGCGGTGTTTTGTCGGTGAAAAAGCTTTGAAAACATTTTCGGGGATCGAGTTTCGAATCGTGCCCGCGGCAAAGGCAACCTCGCTGCAACAATGGAACCACCGATTTCGAAGATTTCGTTCTATTTCCTGGCCTCTGGCTATGGGAACGCTCGGTACCGCCTCTTTTTTTCCACGATTCGGAATATTTTTGCGACTCACGGTATCACGGTAAAGCCCGCCGTTCGAATCGCGCCGACTGTATATGCGACAAAGCGAAAATATGTTTGCGTTGGGCGGGAGGAGCAGCCGTCTCCCGCGCATCCTCCGCGCGTCTTCGTTGCTGTGGCGTCATAAAACTTTCATAGCTCTCGGAATATCCACGAGTGGTGTTTTGCCAATCAGCTCGCGGCGCGACTCGCCGGATACGAACCCTTTCTCGGCGTTCCCGCTGCAACCTGGCCCGGTCGGGGGATGAACGAGACGTGTCGAGGGTAAAAATGTCGGCTCAGGGCTCGGCCCATTACGGGGAACTTCGAAAGAGCAACCCGTAATTTGAATATCTCTTCCAATCTCGTTACGTATGCAGTCGTCGAACGAGATTTCTGCTCTCGGATGCGCAGCCATCGATTTCGAAAATGCGACCGTTCCACGGACCGATACGTTGCGAAGTTGTCGCGCGAATCAGCACGGAGGGAGTAACGAGGAGTAATTTTCCCGGCGAGAACGTAACGTAGTTTCGTAAAGGGACGTTGAATAGTTTCATCCAACGGGCACAAAGGGTTTCCGCGTCGACGTCGACGTTGGGCAAAACCGACGTAAAGCGACGAACGGTCGAGCTGGCGTGAAATCGGGCCGCGGTATTTTCCCCAAAATCTCGCGAATCTTTCGGTTCCTGTTTGCAACGCGATTGAATCGTCAACGGTAACGCCGAGCGTTCTCGAGTGTGCCGCGACTCGTAAAGTCGGGCCGGCAATACCGTTGAAATCAAAGGGTTTCCATCAGGTTGGAAAGAGCGAGAAGATATAAAGGGTTCCAGGCGGTCGAGCCCCGATTCGTTATCGTTTGAGTATCTCATAAATTCGCAAATAGCCGGCGACGTTTCGAGGTGCCAGTGAATGCAATTCACCGGTAATCATTTGAAACGCAGCGGTCATCACCGCCTCGCTTCGCCCAGGAAAATATTTCGGTCAAGCGACCGTCACAGCCTATCCGGCAACGTTACGATCGGCTCGGTAAAAAATGGCCGAATTTAGGGTGAATTAGGCGGCTTAGCGTTGCGCCACATGCTGGCACGCGAGCTTCCGAGCGGACCCAGCCCCGGCCATTTGCATCGACCGTGACGTTTGTCAGCTTGATGGACGCGAGTCGCACCATGCGCAATCAGTGCGTACCTACCTACCTACCTACCTACCTATCTACCTACCGGTCTGTGCCTGCCTGCCTGCCTTCGACGCGCTGAAAACTGTCATTTCATCGATCGTTTCCGAATCATTGATACGGCTGCTCCACTTTGCGCGCTCTCGATGCCTCCGCTTGCTTTTCATTTCCGTCTCGTTGTTCCTAGATGAACGGCCGTATCGCGATTTCTAGTTTTCACTTTAATTCCCCTCGCGTTCACCAACGTTCATTCGTTTGGACCGCGTTTGCTCGACACCAGTCATTTATTATCAGCGCGAACCAAATCACCGCGGGATATATTCGCGGTTCGATTCGACGCGACGGCGACGTCGCGGCGCATCTCAGATCCGTCATTTTTCCCGAAACTCGTAATGTTCACGGATGAAAATTACGACGTGTATTCTCTCTGTCGATTGTCGGCGAACCGTAAAACCCGCACGCCGACGGCCATAAGCCCTGCGTTTCGTTTTTTTTTTTTTTTTTTTTTTTTTTTTTTCATTATTCCCTTTCCCCTAGCTTTTTTGGAACTTTATCACGGTGAAACGAACGAGGACGAGGGATTCATCTGGCGACTGACATCGACGGATCACCGTCCCGATAAAAGCCACGTCCATAATAACGCGCCACCGTTAATCGCACTTTTAATACGCTGCCTATAATTCCGATGATCTCGATTTCGATCGGATTTCGGAGCGACGAGCGTTACTCCGCGGCCGTTTCCGGATAACGGTAGCATAGAAATGCGATTACAGCTTCCGGTTCGATGGCGATAGTTGGCTCTTCGTTCGAGGCATCGATTCACTCCGCGCCCCTTTGATCTCTCCGGTGGAAACGTTGCCCATGGAGTTTCGCATCGCTCGTCGCTTCGATTTGGAATCAGGCCCAGTCGAGTCGGATCGGGTCGTTTGCCTGTGCTTGACTCAAAACGACCGAGTTCCAAGTTCGCGCCAAGAAGTGTTAAAACGGAAAGAAACGTCGAAGGAGCTACGGTTCACCGTAAACAGAGGCAACAGGATTCGACGGAATTTTACGTGTCAGCCTGTTAGTCACGCGTCTTAAAAGTTATCCACCCACTGTCTACCGATGGGTCGAGAGAGCTTGCGATCGGAGCTTACGATTTACTGGAGTAATTACCGAAATTACTGCACCGCATAATGACGGTAATTAACGCCGTAATTCGCGGTAATTGCAGCGGCAATTACTGGTCTCGAATCCCGAAGATCAACGGAAAGGTCGACCGGTGGTAACCGTAGGCTGCGATTTTGGCCCTTCCTTCGCTTACAGCCACCTGCTATTATTGATTCTATGGTAAGAACATAGACGGTGGATTATCGTCCCGAAATCCAAGGTCGATCGTGGAACACGCTATCGCGCAAGAATTGTTCCGCAACACGAACGCCATTTCACCTGTCCTCGAACTAGGAACTTCCTAACGGTTGCTCGCTGACTTTGTCGTTTTTATTAGCGTCAAGAACGCGCGTGGTTCGTTAAATATGTGACTATAAATATTATGTCAACGACGCGCTAATTCAGACGTTGATACTTTGTGTTACAGGACGAATTCGCGAGAGGGGACCAGAGAAGTTTCCGAGCGAGGTGAGTTTATTCAACGTTTTCGCGTGGTAAAAACGCGCGACGAAGTTAGAACTTCGGCCAAAAGTTGCTCCTAAATTACAGTTTCCGCGGTGGCGACCGAGCTCGTGCATACTTAAGTAACCCGTTCGGTCGTTCTCGTCGTTCCATCCGGGCTTCGTTGTAATCACCCCAACGATATATGTACATAGGTGCATTAACGGTAATTGACCATCTTCGTCGCTTTTCTCGCGATTGCGATATTCTTCTCAATTTTTTCCCCAGGTACTTACCCAACTGTATCTATCTTAGGAAAAGGCACGATTAAAATTTCATAATCGAACGCGACAGAAGGACCCTTAACACCTTCCACGCTCGACAGTCGTGACGAATACACACGATTTTTATTTCGACTGGGAAGTAAAGATGAAAGTTCATTAAAGCTTAATGGTCTTCGTGTACTTGAACGATCGACCGCGAATCCGGAAAGATCGAGTGCTCGGGGTAGACGGAACGATACGTGGGTACTCCCGTTCTTTATCGTTTCGTAATGACTGGAGGAAAATTCGCGATGCAACCGCACAGGGACGACTATTCACGGAAAATAACAAATCGCCACGGACGAGCATCGGCAAAGCGGTGGGAGGGCTGCGATGGGTTAACTGGCGCAAGAGGTGAGTCGTGTGCAGCCCGATACCCGCGACTGCCAGCACGAAAAGATACCTCGAAACCCATTCGTCAAAGCTACCGGAACATTCCTCGCGACGACGCGACGTTGGGTCCGCCTTTCTCCGCCTGCTTTTTTCTCGTTTCTTTCACTGTTGTTTCCTCTAGCTCTCCATCGATCCCATTCGATCGTTTCGTTTCTCGAGAAAACGTTCGACCCTGATCGCATGTGAGAGCAAATCGCGAAACGATCCACTTCCTCTTGAATTTCTGCGCGTATTCTTCTTGTCCCTTGGATGGTTGAAGAAAAAGTTTCGATAAACGAACGACAACGGTACGAATTATTAACCGATTGGAACGCTGTTGCCTCGTTGATTCTCATATCGCGAAAGCAATGTTGATTGTTGCGACGCGCGCGGCTGTTATTCCGGGAATAATTTTACGCCGGAATCGATCCTCAGAATTGGCCGCGTGCTATTCTTTGCCTGACAACGATTGCCGCATTGTTGGACGTTTCGCAGTCTGAATACGGTTTAATTAAACGTCACAACGGAGACGAATAATTGATCGGCTTTCCCTGTCAATGGCGCGTTAATACGTTCGATTATGGTAGCAATTACGACTGGCGACTTGTTTGGTAAACACAACGGGTGTCCGTTGTAATATGCGCGAATTGTAAGCGTCGAATATAATTTTGTTATTCGAAATTGGAACAT
The DNA here is from genome assembly GCF_001272555.1 of Dufourea novaeangliae. Taxonomy (NCBI): domain Eukaryota; kingdom Metazoa; phylum Arthropoda; class Insecta; order Hymenoptera; family Halictidae; genus Dufourea; species Dufourea novaeangliae. Next base: position 207,962 of record NW_015374290.1, on the reverse strand, counting down.
TCGAACAGCTCTGTGTTGAAACGCCGGTAGATTTTCGAAAAGCGAAGGAATCAGCAGGGGTTGGTCGACGAACGGTTCGTCGCAAAAGCGTGTATCGTTTTCGGAGAGGATCGATATTTATAGAATTACGGGTGCGGTTTTCAGTTACCCAGCGGCAGCCGAGCTACGATACCGAATCAGTTAACGCGAATTTAATATCGCATGGATCTTCTAATTTGGACGAGGCGGTAAAACGGTCGGTACAGAACATTACTTCGGTTTCCGTTTAATTCGACCGAATTTCGGCGGGCTTCTCGCATTATGATCCACGGCTGGATCGTACGGGCTTTGCTAGAATACCCTAACTCGGTCGACTACCCTATCCGGCGCGGCACGGTGGCAAGTTCCCTACGAACCCGACGCGGCGGCGGCGTTAATGTTCCGACGTGCTGGCTTCAATTTCGTTCCGTGAGTTCCACCAGCGGAAGATATACAATCTCGCAACGGAGTTTTATTAAGAGCAACGGCTGCACGGTAAAGTTCCAGAAACTCCGGTGCGATACTTGGGCGGTTTAATGAAAGCTATTGTTCGACTGGTTCGGAAGTGGTGCGCGGCCGGGTGGGCGCTCCTCGAATTTCAGCATCCGCGGCCGCGCACCGTTTCGCATCAAACTCGCGGCTAGACACCCGCTATTAACTACATTTTCCCCGAATAATTACGCTGATTTACATTTTTAATTATTCGCCCTCTATGTTCGCGGCCGGTGAGTTATTCACCGGCATCCGAGGGGAGGGATAAAAGGAAGGAGCAGGCCGGGGATACCAGCATTGTGAAAAGTTCGCTTAACAGCAGTCCCCACGTACACTTTCCAACCTTTCCCGGAGAATTTCGCGAGCCCGCGTGTGGGTTATTTTTATTTTCCGCGCGTTTTAGCTTTGACCCGTGCCGACCCCATTCCCATTGACGTCACGCGGATTATTCTTCGTTACGCGTTTCACTGCGTTCGATGCTTCGATTTAAACGTCCCTATAATTCGATCCTACCTTCCTTTGTACAGAAACGGGCAATTATTTGCTACGCAACACTCAACCATTCGTCAGTGCGCCACCCTTTGCTCGGTATTCGTTTCCATTGCCATGCGTCAGTGGAAAGTGTTTCACTTACATACATATGTAAGCGGGGAAGGCGGTACAGGTGTTCTGCTTTCTTTATACACTGTCGACTGCTTCATCGATTCGCGTTACCAATTTCCAGACATTCTGCATACGACGTAGAGAGGCGTCGTCGCAAAGGAACGAACTGCTTTTCAATTAAGCCGGAGTAACGAGCCATGAATTATCCACGAATATCGAAGCACTCGGGTCAACAACCGTCAAGGAAACGAAAAACGGTCGCCGAGATTCGCGAATTCGCGGAAATCGCGAGAGGCTTGGTCTTCAAAACGAAAAGTGAAAAGGATGTTCAGGTTCGGAAGCTCATTCACGAATAGAGGCAAAAGAGGCGAATCATATTTCGCGTTTCTTTTTTTTTTTTTTTTTCGACGTGGTATCAGCCCGTTGAAGTTTTTAAGCTGTACGTCGTAATTTTTCGTTCGCGCACGACGACGAAGAGCGAAGTGAGCGGCCCGTACAAGGCCAGGGGAATGCTGGAAAAATATTATAAAAAAATGATCGCGGGGGAACGAGCTTGATACATTTTCGCGGGGGAGAGAGCGGTGGGTCCCTTTTAAAGGATCCCTGAAAGCACGAATAAATCACGTCCCATGGGTTCTCGTCCCGCTCCTCCCCTTCCTCCTGCTCGTCCCGTTCCTCCCACTGGACCGACGGCATCACCGAGGGGTGGCACCGACCAGAAACGAGGACATGCCATGCACGTACAGGTCGTGTCAAAAGTAATGGTCGGTGTCTGTCACACGAGCCGATGTCGTCGAGCATAACGTGAACCCGGGGAAAGGTAAAAAAAAATCGACACATTTGTATGCGCGCGTGTGTATGTGTGTTTAGTTTAAGGGTGGTTGCGCGTGCCTGCCCAATCTAGTACCTACTTTCGTTTTCACTCTCGTTAATCGTCGCTCCGATAATATTTCGAAAGATATACCGTGCGCGGGATAACTGGCAGTTGAGAGAGGATTTATAAACGTCCGAGCAATAAACGTAATTTTATTCACGTGGATTGTCTCGCAGAGAAGATACGACGGGTTATCGCGATTTCACGAGCAACGATAACGCCGTAAAACTGATCGCACGATTAGCGAGGAAAATGAGCATCGTTCCTGGGTATGAACAGATTGACGATAACGAGAACAAACACAATGCCGTCTCCGCATAATACGGTTTATTCGGCAGTGAAGGCTGTCGCGAAAATATTCTGCGTGCGTCCTAGTCCCGCGCAATACCGATTAATCTGTGAACGTCCAATGATGATGATTAATTAAAACCGATCAACGGCAAATAATAACGAAAGCCTGGCGTTCGTGTTGTACCGCCCCCGTATAATTAAACCGATCCGTTTGAATTTACGCGTCATTATTATCGTTGTCGTTAATGCCGCAATGTTAACGAAGAGCAGACGCTTCGCTTTCGAAAAGCGTCGATCGTTGTTTTCATTCGACCGCAAGAAGCACGGGGCAATTTTTGCGAGGCAATCGAGACCGATAGGTTGCGTCCGTCCTCGCGGACTGCAATTCCGTGCACGCACGTGGCGAACGCGACCGGCATGCAGCACGCAAATGCACCAGTCGGGACGCCCGTCGCACGCCGCTCTCCATTTCCTATGTAATCCCGATCTTTGCGGTTTCGTCCGATAATAAAATCTGCCTTAATAAAACCTATTGGGAATCCCAACGAATAGTTCATTAACGAAGCGGTCGCGGAGTGAACCACGTGACTGGCTTATCGGAATGAACAACACGGATTATCCGTTCGAGCGTAATGGAAACTACATCGTTTATTGAGGATACCAACGCGCCGCGATCGGCACAAATAATCGTCGAATTATGGTTCATTTTGAAAACGCGTCGATTGGTAACCAGGCCACGTACTTAACCCCTCGGTGTTCCAATCTCGATCACCGAAGCAGATGTTCCCTAGTCGCAGGCTTTAACTGATTCTTGCGGAGTGGCAATTCGCGTCGAATTCCCATGGCACCTACACGTCGATGCGCCGAATTTTATTTTTTATTTTCGTTCCTGGCGTCGACGTTAAAACACGATGCTGGTCGGAGCACTCTCGCGGCTACGATCCCACCGAATCCCGGCCATTCTCGCAGTTTAATGGCTGTTTCTCTTAATTCCTTCGCTTTAACAGCCTCTTCCAGCGGGGAGTAAAATTTACGGCACGGCAGCCGAGCCGAAACGATCAGAACGAACGTGTTTATCGCGTTTCGCGCCGCTCGACGATACACGCCCGGCCCTGCCCCGACTCGGTCTGGCTCGACCCGTTCGAATACCTCGGTGAAATTCCAACTGGGAAAATTCTCCCCGCAGACGCCGAGAGAACGCTGCGGCGGAGGCCTATCGTTGAACGTTCACGTTCGATGCTACGTTTTCCCAGCAGGGAACTAACCACGGTGCGCTGGTTTTTCCGGGTGCAACGTCGGGAACACGGAAGTCACGCTCGACGATAACTTGCCGGATCGATAGGGTACACGTTGTCCGATTTGAAAACGCTAGAATGCTGTTCGATTCGCTTCGATTCGACTCGTGCCGCACGTCGATACCGAATGAACAGCCGCACAGCTTTCGCTTCTTTATGTTCGTAGATCGCGTGCTCTTAATTTTGTCCAGGGCTTGAAATTGCTGGGCCGAATATCCCGACCTGCGCTGGATTTACCGTCGCTTATTTATGTGGTAGCAACTATACGAACAATTTGTGGCCGATATCGTTCGCGACAGCTTCCCCTTTATATCTGCTCTGCTCACGGGTTAAATTCGGCCGGCCTTTTCAGCCGGATCAACTGATCGGGAAGATCGCCGAACCTGCCGCAATAATCGCAATCTCGCGGATATACGCGGAGCATGAGTGAGGCTATAAATTAGGGGGACTCTAGGCATGTCGCCTATTCCGGGGTGCAATTGGTGAAATGGAATCTTTTATTAAAAGACCGTGCATCAGCCAGACCCTCGAAAAATCTGGCCGACTGGATCGGCTACATAGAACGTTGGGGATTGCGCGTATTTCCAGGGTGGAACGGGAGAAACACTTATTGTTAGCTACCTATTGCGAGCGTCACCTGCACGCGCTCGATGCTCGCGGAATTGATGCTCGACGTCGGTTCGACCCGGCGATAACATTTGCATCGCGCCACGTGGGTCTGCACGTGAACGGGGAAACGTAACTAAATAACGAAATTTATGCGGCAACATTTTTCCACGCGGCCGCGACAAATTGTTCTATTAAAAAGTTAACGTCGCGCGGATAAACCGACTTCCGCGCGGCCGCGTCAGCCCCGCTGGGCGGCTTTCACATTTTTAAACGGTCCTTCCTTCGGACGGAACTTTGAAAATACCGTTTCCGGATAATCGTTGGGAACGGCTTTAACGAGCTATGTTGTAAATACCGGACTATAAGCAGCGCGAGTTAAATGTAAAAGGATAAAGTCGTTAACGATCGTTTTACTTTAATGGAAAACCCATCGGCGTCGCCCGGTGAATCGCGTTCACTTAATGGCTCGATTCTTCCATGTAAATTTCTGAATTGTAGCCGGTATATCGCGAACTGCGGATTAAACGGCGCAGTCTTTACGTTCGCCAAACACGCCGGCATCGCTGTTTTCTTCGATCGTCTGTCAATCGATCTTCTGAAAACCCGATTGAAGCCACGGAACGGATCGTAGTGGTTGCACGACATCCAAGCGAAAAGTCGAGAATCGAATCACCTCCGCTGCCCGTAATCTTAATCGACGCGACGTTCGCGCTCGACACGATGAATCGCGGGCAAACTACACCCTTCGATAAACGGCTCACGTGCAATTCGCTCGTGAAGATTAGCCGGGGGTGGTTTACCGTTCACGAAATCGCCGCAAGAAAACGCCCAACGGCGCCGTATCCGTTGCTATCGATACCCTGGGATTCGTGTACACGCGCGGACAAGTGGATACCTATTGCCGACTACCGGAAGATAAAGGAGCATGCGAAATAGCCAGATGCCGCCCACGATAACGGTCATCACCGCTACCGTTCGCCGTGTCGAACGCCAGTCCGTGATCCAACTGGAATCGAAAACGCAAATGCTCTGTCGAGCATCCTGAGACGCAAAGTAACCGCGAGTTACCTGTTTGGTCGACGATTATTAGGATTGCAGTCCTTGCAAGAAAGAGTAGCGCGAACGAACCGAATAGACGAAATCGAGTACCGTTTCAACGTCAAGACGGCGATATTATTGAGGAAACGTCGCGGTATCGCGGGACCAGACGGAAACAATAACTCGACCGCGCGAAACTATAGTTACATGCTTCTACGTGGCCCCATTGCGAACGACACCTTCGATTACGGTAAACAATACTTCTCTGGCCTGCATCGTGAATATGTTATCGGTTTACACAGCGTTGGATAATATCTGAAAGCATTCCTGTCACGTACAGCCGCGTTAACGGCGTCGTACACGGCACGGCCTACATTCTACTTTTCGAACGTACACGTCCTACAGACGAAGCTTTATTGTCCAGCAAGCCTCCATTACGTCGATATCGTCGTTTATTATTGCTAAATAATAAACACGCCCGACGCATTGCGATTTCAGAGCAAACACTTCTACTGCGATCGATACGCCGAAGTTATATCGTTGGTCGCCGGGAGATCGATCGTTTGGTATTTATAACAGACACGAAGGTGTATCGACCCTTTCCGTTTCATCGAGGAAAACCGTGGACGCGCGTCTGAGACCGGTGATGACAGCTTCGATCTGCGTAAACATTGTCAATCGATCGACCCATTCGACTCGGTGTGTCCGGCGAACACTCTGCAGCCACACACGAAACTCGGCGAAAGTTGCATTTTCCTCGCGTATTCGGATAGGTACACCGAATAACCGAGAAAATCCGTTAGCACGCCGAGACGGAGACGTCTAGAAATTCTCTAGCGAGAATCCCTGCTGATGTTGCGATACATTAATATCGTAAGAGCTAGTTAGGTAGGATACGTCGCAAACGATGTTTAGCTCCGAGAGTTTCACGGGGAAATTCGTGTGCTCGCGAGGAACAGCAACCGCGTGTGCATTGCCGGGGTAGGTATTGCTTTCCCAGCGTGCTTCGAGCGTAGATTGGATTTTGGAGATATTCTTCTTCGAAACATTGTATCGCGACGTTCCTTGCGATAAACGTCAGGGGCGTGGTTTCTGTCTCTCTTTCTCGCGAAATTAAAAAGGATCCAAAGATGGAGGTCGATAGGGACACGGTATCCATCGAGCCGACGCGCTGCGCGTTTCATATTCAGTGAATAAACTCAACGATATTTCTGACCGGTTGGTGGACGGGTAGCGAGGCGGCGAACAATTCCTGACCGCGGGGAAAATAATGAACAGGTCGAGCGAGGCTGGCCAGTATTGACACTTTGCGTTCATTTACATCGTAATGATGCCAAAGTGTCAGTGCTGTCAGGCACACGATGACACGAGGGGCTGACAGGGGCTGGCCGAATACTGCGGGGCGAGGAGGGCCGAGGGACGGGAAGAGCGATTTCGCGGTCGGCTAAACAAATTATCGCATTTCGATAACGAGGCCACTCATAAAGTGGTGCGACCACCGGTCCAAAATCGGATCCCACGGTTCCAAGCCAAAATCGGTCGGTCCGTTTGATCCGTTCGAGAGGGTAAAGTGGCGCGACGGATAAAAAGAGAGACAGAGAGGGCGAACGGAAGGAAATGAAGCAATTGCGAGGTAATATTCGCGGCTGGAACTAAGGGCAGAGCGGGCGAGAAGCGTCGCTCTCTGCTGAGAATATCCGAAATTCGAGCCTGGAAAGGAAGAGTGTCGGGCGAAATAGCCGGGTGACGATGGCAACGACGGTGGTAGTTTCGAGCTGTGTCGGATGTAAATGGCGGCACGCGTTGCTGGCGCAAATGTTGGCTCTATTGATTGCGAAGAGCGTATAAACTCGTTAAGGAAAGTTGGCATAGGTAGGGGCGCGCGACGCGACGAGCGCTTATTATTATAGTAGAGTAGGTTCGCGGGCACGCGGCGCTGATGATCACGCGGGATAATCGCGTAACTATTTTCGCGCCCGTACGCGGTTAATGTTCCGTGAACTCGACACGAATCCTTAATTAATGAAATGAAAATATGCTTTTGCGCGTCTTTGCGCGTCGTACGGTGCACGAACGCGAACCGCAAATATTTTTCAACTGGTACTGGAAGGCCTAGAATAGAACACCTCGCGATTTTCCATCGATCGCGAGCGACGAAAGAGTCACGCTCGCGCCGACAAATATATATCGCATATTTCGAACGTAATTGTGGTATCGACGCATCTCGATGCTGAACCGGTAATTAATTGCACACGGCTAATATCTTGCGCGTGCAACGGAAGTGACTTGCGCGTCATCGATGCCCGGGGTGCATGCTACGTTCCTGGCAACGACCCCTGACCTGGGGCAACCGGCGGTGCAGTGACGTTGCGGCGTGACGTCACCGAGTGCATCTGTGACGTCAAGAGGGTGCGGACCAACCCGTAGTAGGGACGATCTCATCCAGGTGAAACACTTTACGAATCGGGTCAAGTTGCTTAACCTCTCCCTCTCCCTCTCCCCCTTTCCCCTTTTCGTTCTTGCTCCTTCATTTCGTTAGCTTACCGTTTATCACCGTTTCGACTTTTTCCGCGTTTACCCATCGTCCCTCGTGTCGTGAGATTGCATCGTTAAAGCAACGAGAAGAACCACGAATCGTCGACGGTCTCACGTGCGATTTTCTCCTCCCACTCGAGAATCGGCTGTCGCGCGTTCTTAGCGGTACTTACTTCTCTGATGGACAAATAATACCCAGTCTCGGTCACTTGGTTTCTTCTCCGCTCGATTTCCCCGCGCTCCGTCCACACTGGGGGGATACCTTTGATCCGTCCGATCTCGAGTCGTCCAAAGGGAAGTACGGGTCTGTGCGTTTATTGGAAATAAAAGTACCTACAAGGTAAATTGAATGTGTCACGATACAGGCGACTAAAACGATTTCCTTCGAACCGAGCGACAGGGGTCAGCTTATTTTTACGAATAAATTTTGTCGAAAAGAAAACGAACACGGTCGTTTCAAAATTTATACGATCGATTTAATCGGGACGCATGTGTCGCGTTTTATTAATATTTACACGGTGCACCGTGTGCGTCCTGCCAACGTTTTCCTTTTCACTTTCTCTAGATCCTTCTTACGATTTTTCGTCTATTTTTCTATTTCCACTGTTCCTCTGTCCCCAGCGATTTAAAACAATAACACGTCCATCTTGATTCCCTGTTGTAGCTCTCTTCGTCGCGTTCCTCCATCGACCCGTGTTGTTCCTGCCAGTTCTCTTTTCTCTCCGATTTCCTCCCGAATCGCTTCTTTGATTCAACGTGTTTCCGCCCTGCTCCACCCCCACGACTCGCCACTTTTTTGACCCACTCTCCGCCTCTTTTTTTTTTTTTTTTTTTTTTTTTTGGAATCAATAACAGCGCTTGAGCCGGGCAGCAAGAGCGGGTCAAGTGGCCATCCGCGCCTGTAAAGCCCGGATGCCTCGGTGCACCGAATGCAAGGGGTAATATTAGCGAGCTAGTTTCGGCTAGTCTCGAGCGAGGAATTGCCGAGTCAGCTCATTGGGATCACGCTTTGTTCCGGTTCGGCGGGCTCGACGCGCTCCGGAGGGCTATCCACCGTTGCATTCGGCTTAGACGAGTCGCACTCTATCTTGTCCGCCCGTTTACCCTTCTCTCGGCCGTCCCTATTCATCCTCTGTCGTTCGAGCGCCTTAAGCCGGAAATTCATTGCTCTGCCACGCGACGCTTTGGCCTCTCTGTTGTCTCTGGGTTCTCGTTCGTCAAACACCCCGGCGACTCTTGATACCGAACGACAACCGTTTTCTCTTTCGTCCTTTCGTTGCTACGCCGAAACGAAACGCGTTTCGTTTGCTCGCGATAAAGGTAGTTCGTTCGGGGCTCTGGACGACTATTTCCGAGTATAATCTTCGATTAAACGGTGTGCCAGTAAGCTGTTCCACGCTCTGCCGCGACCCAATCGGATAGATCCGATGATTTGTACCAGAGAGGTCGGATATTCAAAGAATCGGTTTTAATCCCAAGAGTCTTACCCGTTTAATGGACTAGAAAGACCCAGTTCAGTGACCAGAATATCGACACCTTACGTTTACTTCTTGTCAATTCGGTCAATCGGTTCCCAACTTCTCCTGTTTCTTCGTGGTCGCAAGTATCCGAGCCGCAGCTTCCAGCTTCGGCAAGAACCATCGACGACCGACCTATGTACATCGTAACATTCCGGTTTTTGCGCGACGGCGTGGTAGGCGCTCGCGATCCTCGCGGCCGCGCCCGCACCCTCGCCATCCAAGCCACGTAATTGTTTGACCCGCCGCACGAACCCAACGTCGGTGTTTTGCGGGCGTGTTTCGTACCGAGTATTTGCATGTTAAACGTTCTCGTTATCTTCGCTTCGACGTTACCGCGCCCTCTCGCACCTGCCTTTTTACTTCGACGAACTTTCAAAGTGGAATGTTAACGTCGGGCCGTTGCAGTGGACGGGTTGTTAGCGCCGTTGGATTTTCGACAGACTGATTACGGTCATTCTCTTTCCGGCCCGATGGTATTGGTGTATTATGCGAACGGCGAAAAACAAGCGCGCCATCGGGAACGGAAGACGGATAGGTTGCCTGTAGTTTTATTCGGGAAACAGTCCTCGAAACCCGTGTCATCGATGAGATTATAATTCGTTTTCGATTTATCGACGTTCACGACGAAACGGTTTTCTTTTTTCCATCTCGCGAGATCCTTCCTCGGAATGTGTAGCTAGCATCCCCGACGGGGCGGCACGAAAAGAATACAATAGATACGGCGGAGCAACTGAGCGGGAAAAGTTGCGGATGACGTCGATCATTGATAATCGATGTGTTATTATGTGCCGGCACGACGATATGAATTTAACCGAGCGAAGAGTAGGACACCGGGGCGTGACGTCACGGACAACAACGACGAGAGAGGAAGACGTCGTCGACGTCGAGTTAAGGTGGAAGGTTTCAGGTCGGTCTGCCACTGACGTAACACGAAGAGTCTCGCCGGTTCAGAGCAGCCCTAGGAAGGGGTGACTATAAAGGGAGAGAGAGCAGAGATGGGAGACGGGTGGAGGACACAGGCTGACGAGCATCGGTATCGACCGATGCGACGCGACACGATGGAAAGATGCAATGGAGCGTGTAGTCAAGGGACGCTGGACGCGTCGAGGACCTTCAAAGTCCTCCACGGCTCTTAATCCTGACATTTTCTTCGGTCGATCCTGCGACCAACTACTCGCGTCGCGCAGCATGCACGATTGAACAAGGCTGGACCGGAGGATCTCGTGGATATGTCGAAGGAAACAATAACTCGATGGTCCCCCGACTCCGCAGGGATCGCCGAAGACACGTCGTTGAACGATGATTTCCAAACAAACCGCCGTGGGTTTATATCCTTTGAGCCCCAGTCAGGGAGACGCGCGGCGTTCTCGTTAATCATACGAATCTCGTTCGCTTTTAATAAATTGTCGAGAGGCTAAGGGTGCCGGCCGATAATGAATCACAACAATGCTTCTCGGCGCGGCGGCTAATGAATTATCTCACGGGTCTCGATGCTCTGTTTCTCTCTCCGTCGCGTCGGTTCTATTTTCACGGCAACAAGAACATCGGCGCCTCTTTCATCGCTTCGGTCTACTGTGCCGGGTGGACCCGGAAGAATCGGCATCCCCTGCCAGAGGGGATGAAAAATTACAGGTGCAGCTGACGACGCGTTAAAGCCTTATTAATTACGTTCAGTCCAAACGCGTCTCCCGCGAAATCCTGGAGTGACAACGGCGCCATCGTTCCCGGAGACATTTTTCAGCCACCGCGAACGATCCTGTCCGATATCCCTTCCACCTCTGGCACGAATAGAAGACGCAGCGCCGGTCTGTTCCTCGACCTAATTGTCGGACCTTTGACGGGATTATTCCTGCAAGGGAATCACGTTCGTACGTACCACTGCCGCGCCGATTCCGCGTCGCGGCGCATTCGAGCGTCGACGAACGGATTTCACGGAGAGCTTCGTCCGCGAAATCGTTGGACCCGCGGACAGCTTTGGATCCCACAGGTGATTCCCGGACGACCGCAAATTACTGGGATCCTCTCTGTAATCAGAGCGGCACGACGCAGGCAGCGCTTTGAATCGCCTTTTGACTCGAGCTGCCGCCGTGTCGCGACGCACCGAATTAACGTTCTTTGACGTTCCGTCCGCTGGCAGGATTTTCACTCGCTGTTGAGAGCCGGAATACCGTACCCGGCTCTGGATATCAACGAGCACGGACGAAATTCCGGACGACGAAAAGAAGACAGGGAAAAAAAAAAAGAGGAGAAAACGTTGCCCGCGGTGCCGTAACGTTAACTATTCGTGTCGCGTGAAACGACGCGAACTGTATTCAGGCGATGCAATTTCGTGCCGGACGTTACGTAATTACGGAAAAACGAAATCGCGCCGAACGGACGCCTGGTCGCGCCCGGGCAGAAGTGGCTGTATCGCTATTAATTAAAAATTGAATTTTTTCCGCTGACTCCGCCGAATGCGCTGAATCCACCGAATCCGCTGGCACAAGCGCCAGGCCGTCTCCGGTTAAAAACCCGGCGGACGAGTATCAGGCAACCTCGATATGCCCCGGGTGCTGCTGCTGTTTCGACGTTACGTAACACGATTCGTTAATATCCTTGCCCTCGTCTCTGTCGCTGGAATTCATTGGCCAGCGTGTCTCGGATTCGTACGGTCGGAAACATCTATTTCCAGGTGTCGTAACGAACCAGTAATCGGTTGGGTGAAGCGAAACCGAGGCTATTCGAACATTAACGATGACCTGTGACAGACAATCGTTTTCGCGAGAACGTTGTTGGTTACGAGCACGTGACGTACAAATTAATTAAAATCATGAATAGATAATGGTACACGGGATTGGCGACCGGTGCGGCGTGGCACGGCGTGCAGCGTGCGGTGACGCTCGTATATTCGCGGCGACGCGGAAAAAATTGTCGATCGTCGACGCTCTATTTACCACCGATGAGCGTCGATCGAGATTGCCGACAACAATTATTAAAAGTTCTACGTCGACGAAACGATCGTGCTTTTGTCCTCGCGACGATCTTTCGTTACGCCTGTGATCGCGCTAGCGAAATTCCGAGCTACGAACGTTTGTTCGTATTACCTCGCCCCCGAATACTGGGATCAAAAGTTATCTAATTACAGGGAGAAGCAGCGATACGGGAGACGGAGCACGGGGATGAGAAGAAGCAGAAAAGTTCCGCGAACCTCTCACCCCGAGTAGAGTTTTCTTCTTGAAATAATACGACTTTTTCGCAAAAGTCCAGTCGTATTTTCTTGTAGCCGTTACACGTGTCTTTCGTCCCTGTCACGTGTTTCGCAACTGTTTCGTTCGTTTCGTCGCCGCATTTTCGCGATGGCTGGTGACCCGTTTTAGGAGAACCGTGTACCTGGTGCTCGTTCCTGGCTTCGTGCTCTACGAATCGCGCACTTTTCGCTACTACGTTCCATGTTCGGAGTGCTAGTCTATCCGACAGCGACGCGAACGCCAACCGATTGCTTGATTCTTGACTTCTTCGGTTGTACCGATCGACCGAATAATTAAGGACCATCGAGTTCGAGGTAATCCACTTCGTAATTTACACGTAGTCCGTGTGGATACAACCGAATTGGATCCGATGGCTTTATAATCCATTGGGAAATCTAACTCGGGGAATGTAAGTACTTGGATTAAACTCGACACTCCCGAGCAAACGTGAACTTCGGTCGAATCCGCGACGAGATTCGCCGGAAATCGCGTCGTCGCTCACTTAGAAATTTCAGAGTCACTCGTGTTTCGCTTTGTAGGCCGACCCTCCCTTGGCCCCTTCCTTCGGTTCTATCTTCTGGTTGCGGTGCAGGTTCTACGAGCTTATCAATTAATAAATTCGATTCTCCAGGCTCGCGTGACTCTCGCGAAAGGCCGGGTACGACCGTTGCGTTCGATAGCGAATTACGAGATGGATGGTAGACGAGACGATAAAGATTGCTGGTCTTTTCGCACCATCTCGCCGATCGACTGTATCGCGTGGAGCGCATGCACGGGGCTCGCGGAACTAAGCCATCGCAAGGTACACACCCAGAGCCGCGGTATGCTCCAGTTAATACGATATCGGATTAATGGTACGGCAAGGGGCTAGCAGGTGGAAGGATACTACCGTTAGCAGGGTACGTTTACCCACGTCCGTGCATGCGCGCGTGTGCATACTCGAACGTTATCGTGCGAAAGACTACCCGAGTCTCCTATGAATTCCTTGCTGGAAGATTATTTTATGTTTCCATTTCGACCCACGGTTCTTCGCGGCTGAATCTAATAACATAGTTTCCAAATACAGGACGTTAACAAACCTTCCTCTGAAGTTTCTAGTCGTTCTCGATCTTTTATTCTATATATAATAACGGTGCAAATTATTATCACGCATATGGGATATTGTGTCCATGCAATCGAATTACAGTCTGCTCCATAAGCCTGTTCCACGAGGCGTCAATATTCATCCGACAATAAAAGGGTCGCGTGTCGCTCGCATATTAATCGCGGGCGAATGTGTGTCGCGGCAAAAAGGGAAATTGGATGAATTTTTGGGCCGTTTTTTACGAAGATTCGTCGCCGCAGGCTGGGTGACATTGTTGAAATTATAGCTGGCTCGCGTAAGCGAATTTAACGAATGGAATATTAACGGAGTTTACGCGGGCCCGCGACTACATTATTAATTCGACCGGTCGGTCGAGCGGCGCTGCGCGTAATAACTGTTTATAATTTAATATGATTCCGTATCGGGCCAGGGAAAACAAGATTGTTTTAATGCGAGCCATAGGGAGCGGCACGCGGGGAATTCGCCGATCAACTCTGAGCGCACATCGTTCGAAACTCGATTTACTTGGAGGTATCGTCCGCATTATCTCTCTGCGGTTTATCGGTTGCGTGGCAGGGAAAGGGGGTGGATGGAGCGATTCTCACTTTTCGCTGGCATTTCGAAATCCTGACCACCGCAAGGCACGCGGAAAAGCGGAACGAAGTTCGGCTCGTCGCGTCGCATCGCGTCGGACACGCTCGAGCCGTCAGACTGATCGCGTTTGCACGATTAATAATTCCGAACGGCAGCCAACTGCATGCCTGGATTCGCGAGCTTAAGCGAGCCGAAGAAACTTTGCCGCAGATTCGGCAACAATTGGTCCGATGCGACGTTCTCCAGGGTACAGACAGTTTCGTCGAGCCCACATTGTAGCATCCAACTCTAGAAACTCCGCGTTCCGTGTGCAAAGTAGTTGGAACGTCATATGCAATTGGTCTGGCTCGCTTTCCAACGGAACTCTATTAATTCGTTATTCCCTAAAGGATTCTCTCTGCCGATTCCGTCTCTGAAACGCGAGCCGCGTAACACATGCAGCATGCATGCGCTATCCGAAATTCTGCGAAAGCCCTTTTGCACGCGTGTTCGTCTCGCGTATCGCGCCGCTTCTTCGGTTTCCTGCACGCGTCACGGCGAACGAACATTTGTAAACGAGAAATTATGTTTGTAACACGCGCGTTCCCGTGCAGTGATTGTAAATTCGACCGTTTCGCGTACGCTTAAAAAACAGACTACGGAATAATTGAATACGTCAGCTGTACCAGTTTGGTGGTCGATCAAAGCGCGACCGATCGATCGAGCCAGCCGAGAACGCGGCGGGCGGCGGCCCGTCGAGGTGGTCGGGTTCGTTTGATTTGGTAACGCGTATCGGCTGGAGTCACGGGATGTCGAAGATCGCGCGAGTGGCCGGAATAAGCGGCACTCGGAGGACGATCGTGTTAGCGTTATTAATAATTCCCGTCGACGTCGGATAACGTTCCGAATTTGCACGGTCGACAGCCACCGCGCCATTCGGCTCTTGGTCATTGAATTATTAACGCGACAGCACGTCCAGGCGGCGATCTAAATGACTCAGTTCGGAAATAATTCTTTTCCAGGCACCGGTCTTGTTTACCTTCGCGAATCGTCGCGCATTCAGGCAAGTAGTTGAAAAATCTCGATGAAAAACTGTCTGAAGTGTTGTTATAGATTTTTGGGAAGCTACTCCGCGAGCAGGACAAAGAAATATCGTAGCTGCAAGCCGTATGTGTTTGGGTCGATTTATGATTCAACGAATTTCGAACAAAGGCTGATTCCACGAATCCAGGATACCATGCAAGAACAAGGAAGGAACCTTTCTTGGGATCATTTTTTGTCTCGCTTCGATCTGGCCCACCGCAACGCCGAATCGACTAATTGCCCTTAAGGGAAATATCGACAGTTATCATCCAGCCAGAATCGTTAGTCGAAAATCAACCGTCGCGGAGTGAACTTCTCTGTAGATACATACGTAGATCTCCGTTACTCTCCGTTTTTTAATCGCATGTTGAAGAAATCGTTATTTGTTTGTTCACCAAGTGTTTGTTTTATTCGCTTTAACGTCAATTCTGCGCGTGTGTTCATGAAGCCTTCAGTGAAGAACGTGGAGGGAGAAAGGTGAAATGACAAGCTGAAAAACTGTTCGGTTAAAGTAGCGATTATTCTACGTTGATCGGAATAAAATGACAATTATTCCTGACATTGTGCGTAGCTGCAGTACCATCCGTCCATCCAGTTGAAACGAAATATGCGTGTACGTATTACGATATATGTAAACCAGATAAACGACGCATCATCGGTTCAGTGATATCCTAATGTCAGTTCGGTTTTCAAATTGTCGGCTTGATTACGTTGGATTACGACGACGATGGCCATGAATACGGGACGAATGACGGCGTAGGAAATTTGAGTGGGAAATGTTGGCGAAAGCAGGTCCACGGACACGTTCGGTAATTTACCAGCGATACGTCGAGTTACGACGTCGTGAAAATTGAATTCGCGTTCCGTGGATGGACGAACAAATCGACGAAGGAAAAAGTCGCGTCACTGGCAAACGGTTGTCGAATTTGCGGACGTGTACGCTCGACGGTACCCGTCAGTTTTCAAGGATTCGGAAACGATTTTCCATGATCGATCTCGAGCTCGCGATCCGAAAATTGAGTTCTCCTCGCGGCAGCGTCTGGTGCCGTTTTACCGTTCCCCGTATTCACCCGCGCCGAGACTCCCAACTTTATTTCCTCTTTTTTTCCGTCTGCGCAAGACCCCGAGAAGAGAGAGTAGGCGGTGGATCGCGATAAAATTTGACTTCCAAATGGTTAAGCCGAAGTTTCGTCTCCATCGAAATTCCAATGATTCCACGGAAACTTCGCCCGCGATGAATCCATTTCTCTTCCCGCCTGTCCGAGCGACTACGATTCTCGTCCTCGCCTCTTCGTTCTCCTCGCGGCGACACGAATCGCAGACATTTCCCCGCGATCGGTCATTCGATTTACTCCGTGACGCGAATTTTTCGCCACCGATCCATCTTCCAATAGGTAAACGATCTCAGCGAAAGATTTACAAATTTTTCTAGAACGTATTTTTCGACAGTGATTGTACGTTAATAGTTCGCGAGCCAAGTAACGAGATACTTGACCGTTACTTGTTTCGTTCGAGTTGTCCGATCGTGGTCGTGTAAGGACTTCTTCGATAAACGAGTGTAAGGTGACAGCCACTTCCGTTTCCTGATTATCCCGCTGGTATAAGTACTGGTAACTGATACCGTGTCTCGAAGTAAATCCTTCTTTTCTTCGTCACACCTATACGTACCAGGACATAACTTTATGAGCTTTATGATCCGCACGGGAGACCGGGATATTCGAGTTTGACCAACATCTCACCTGTACCGTCGAGCCTTTATTTCGTGGCGCGATTTTCCTCAATCAGGAGCTCGAATAGGGTGGGTCGGAAGGCTACAACGGTACCCATCGTGGATAAGATAAAGAGAGATCGAGGTTGTCTAATACGGTCAGTACACGAGGGAATATTTCTTCAGCTTCGAGGTTTCGGAAGACGATATTCATTCCGTTTACCGTAGTCGTGGAAGAACAACGGTGGAGACGGGCTTGAACAGACGAGAAAAAGAAAAAAGCGTTACAAACAACGCATTTAGCACGACTGGGTGGATGTTCTCGCAGGGAGACGATGCTGTGCGCCGAAAAACATCCTCGTGTCTCGCTCGATTCACACCGACAATCGTTGGCGCTTAATTTCGCGAATCTCGTCAAGAGTCGGACGCGTTTCTGTCCCTGTGCTCGTCTTCGTTTTCGTCTCCTCTCGAAACCGCCGAGCAGCAACCTCTTTGTCGATCGTCGGTAAAACCAGCCGCTCGCTGCAACACGAAACCGCGTTCTCACGTGCAACGTAATTTCCTAGGTGCCTCTCGCGGCCCGGCATCCGGAAACACGGAACAGACAACAATGAAGCCCAGGGCCGACGACGCGTTCCATCCAACGCTCGTTCTTGCACGGTGGGACGCGTCTTTCCGCCGCGCCGCACCGCGCCGTCGAAGAAGTGGAAATTACGCGAAAGACGCGATTGTGCCGTGGGCATTGTATCGACTCCCCGTCGACCGAGACACGTGGGAACAGAAATAAACCAGGACGACGATCAAGTTCGCGTGGGGTATTGAATTCCACCGACACGCGGGAATTAGTCTTCTCCGGGCGGGACAGAGGGGCTGGTTCTCGCGAATGGAACGAATTAAAGTTGCACTCGTGACTGCGGAAAATTGGAAACTCCAGAGGCGAAACGGTTTCGTTCATTCGGTGGCCCGTGATCACACAACGGTTCCGAGTTTCCCGACATTTATTCGAGAGTCGGGCCGAATAATAACGTCGTCCTCGTTCCGGGCGGCGTTGGTCGCGCCCACGCTACATATCACGATTCATGTTCGATGCGTTAATACCGTCGGGATAATTCTTCTACGAGACGTGTTCCAGAACGAATGGCTCATTTCACGCGTTACGAGTTTTCCTAGCGCCGTACCTCGAGCGCGTAGTAATCGGCTGGGAAAATTTTCCGGCACGTAAGTAAGTAGGTGCTCTCTGACGCGACTAAACGATTACGTTCGATTATGATACGAATGTGACGCGAAACCAGACCAAGCAACGCAACGTAACGGAACGTAGCGTCGACACACGTAACTTACGGCAGCGCGGAGTAGGCGTGGCCCCGTTTGCAGTCAACTGAACACTTCACGCTGTCAAAATACTCGAAAACGCAAGGTTTCCCGTGGGCGAAGCACGGAACGCCTTCGCCACTTGTTCGCCGACGGTTTCGCGCTTCCGGCTGCTTCGAAAGCACCGAGCAACGAGGAGTAGAACGAGGACGGAGGTGTCGGGACGAGGGCTGAAGAGGCAGCGCGAGGAACAAGTGTTTCGACCAGCCCCCGAGCCGCGAAACGAATGTACGAGCCAGCTCGGTAATTAAGAAGGAAGGTGGGCAGGTCTTCCTGACAGAGAAAACTCGCGTTTCCCGCACAAACACGTTCCTCCAACTTTTCCCGCTCGGCCCTGCCTTTGCTCTCTGTTGCTCCCGGTTCCTCCCTTTGGTTTTTTGTTATTAGTCCAACCGAGATTGAATAAGAGTGCGAAACAGCGACAAAAGTAGGTACCTATACAACGCGCAACGTTCCGACCGAGTCGTCCACACTCTTGGAGTTTCCTCGTGGCTTTTTTTTTCCTCTTCCTACAAGGCTTTTCATCTCCAAACGGTCTCCAGTCTAACCGACTCTCGTTCTCCGCTTTCTAAGTTGAGCCTCCGCCAACCAATTTTTTCCCCCTCTACCTATATTTTCGATTTCTTGGTTCGCTTCGACGCCACCGCCCCTTCTTAATCCGCGATCGTATCGTCGACGTCGATCCTCGAACGTGTTTCGAATCGTCGGGACTCAGACGAGGGATTATCCTTTCCGCGATATCAAACGACGGAAAAAATGTGGCTAGCATAGGAAAGATTTCCTGGGTAGGGGTGGCTCTCTCCCCCCCTTTCTCTCTCTTTCTCTTTCTTGCCATTCCTCCATTCCTCCGGGCGAAACTTTGTTCGCCGATAAATCGCCTTTATCGTAGAGTCGCGTTTTACTTTGTTCGTCGGTTGCTTCGGCGGATGCCGCCGTCGAGGTTTTCGAGATACTCGCAAAAACGCGGATATTTCGTGAAAATTTTCGAAAGACTTTTGTCAGGGAGTGTATCCCAAGCGACGCGATCGGGTCGAGAAACGGGCCACGCGGTTTACCGCGGAAACGTGTACATACGTTATCCAACGAAGCGTTCGAGTTTTCCACGCGCCTGATATTCCATAGAGTCGTTCTCATTGAAACGTTCTGTGACCCAAAAATTTCGACAAAAACGGACTCATTCGACGAGAGGACGCGTCACAGCCCGTACGAAGAATCAGCGAGTTTATGAAATATTAAACTAGTCCGGAGGACAAGACGGGCAGGGAGACACGGGAGGCGCGAATAATTGAATAGCGTCGTATCGCAACGAAATTTTTGAGGAGACTGAGACGGGCACGGGCCGGGCCGCCCTTCGCCGCGTTTTTTCATCCAGTATTCATTTACCATTCCGTCGCGCGGTAAAAGGGTACATTTGCATGGAAATTTTTCTCGACTCGCTCCTCTCGAAAGGTGACGTATACGAATCCACCAGCCCATTTTTCGCCGCGCGGAAAAAGGATTAACGTATTTGCCGTGAAACAGACATTGTTGCGAGGAGGAGAAAATTATCAGGCGGAAAAGTACGCGCCGCGAACGAGCCCTTCAGCCGCAAACGCCTGCGCATCTTCGCTCGAGAGATTCACTCGACTTTTTTTAAAGACACGCAGCCGCGAGCTTTCAGTAATCCCCCTTTTGACTCTTTCGAGGCAGCCTGTCTGTATGCCCGCGTTTCACCCCGATTCTACGAGCGCCGCGGCTGTTTGTGCGCAGCCTCGAGTCAATTTATCCACGGAACACAATCGACGAATTCACCGGTATCTCGCGCCTCTGAACTCGATGACGCTTCCACCAAAGAAGAGAAAGCTTTTTGTCCAAGCGTTCGTCGCTGAAATTTTTCTGTCCGCTATACTTTAACGACGATCCTCTCTTTTTTTTTGTTTTGTCTACTCTCCTGCGTCAATGTTTGAGCTTAACCGTTGCCGGAAACGTTCCTCAAAGACCTCGCGGAATGAAACAGGTGTTCAAAATGCTGATTTTATTCCTTCGATCAGGATCGATTTGATCAGAGCCTGTGTATTTAGCGAAAAATCGTGCTGATGTTGTTGGTTAATTACATTTGGCGGGGCTGTTCCATGTCTGACGACTAACTATATTGAAAAACGACATCGAATTCTCGACTCGCCACTTTTCAGATTACGGTACGTTCGTATGTATGTAGGTACGTTTCGCGAAGAGTGTCGTAATTGACGTGCTCGCCGCGTTGCGTGTATTATCCGACGACTCTCGACGCGTTTCTCGTGTAAACGCTCGTTTTCTCCGAGTCTGCTGGAGTCTGGCACCACTTGGAACCCTTTTAATTCTCACTTCCACCCCGGTCTGGCGGTCGCTGCGAGGGAAACGCGGGAGTTGCGTTTACTTAAAGAAACGAAAGGGTTTCGATGGGGCGGCTGGGAAGGTGGCGACACGACGCGACGAAGAGAAGAGTGGACTCGACTCGCAAATGGAAATTGGTTGCAAAGGAATATTTACTGCCGACGCAACGGTGGTCTAGGTGAAAAGCATGTAACTTACGAAGCGAGACGTTAGATGGGAGAGGACAAAGAGAAATGCACCGACTCGGAGGTTCTGAAAACTATGACAGAACGACGCGTTCGAGGGAATCCCGTGGATCGGCGTTTGTCTTGTCGTATCGCGCGAAACTTATTGTTAGCACCGCGAGCAGAACCTTTCTTCCTTGTAAAAGCAGTCGATATTTTAACGGGCCAAGACCGAGTCTCGGGCATCCTTAGTTTAGCGTATACTACTAACAATACGTAACACGGAAACGTTTCCGACCTAGGAAATAAAAAGGGACACGTCGCGTCGTACGGCGCGCCGTGTACCCTGACAAACACGGGCTTTTAGAAGTACACGAGCGTTCGTACGAGGGATGAAGTACTTAGGAGTCGCATCATACGTTAGACGCGTTGATCGATGGAAGAAGTAGCAGCGACGGGGATACGGGAAACTAAAGGTACGAAGATAAATTAATACCGTGGAATTTCTGGAAGTTAGAGGGAAACTCGTGGTCGGGCCACAGTTCGTAGTTCTGCCGTCCCCCGCCCACACGACGAACCATCTACTCTTCCCGTCTCCTTTTCCCCGGCCCGTTTCCTCTTCTTCCGTTCATCGAAGCCGTCTCCAACTCGGATCTCAGGCGAAGCCTTTCCGAATCGAATTGCCGCGATAACTCCGAGGGACGCGGGTATTGTGTCCTGGTTATGTCCTGCACTCCACCGGTATACGGGCTTGTTCCAGACTCTCTTAGACACCAATTCGATAACTTTGGATTTCATTAGTCTGGTAATAAAGCTCGTTACCCGGGCACGCGTTAATCGGCTGGATCTAAGTGGATTGTACGGGATCCGCGGGGTTCCTTTGAGCCGTGATTAATTGCATGGTTCGCGTTCGCGTGTGTCGGAGATCGAGAGCCGATAGATATTTCGGCGGCGGTGCCACGGACAAAGCATCGATCTCGGAACAAACGCTCCGGATATCCTCGGTGAAAGGCCAGCGTGGCCGGGTTTGTGCACGGGTCCGGTAGAGTGGATCAATTGCCACGATGTTCCACCGGTCGAACCGAAGACAGGAGCGAAGAAGGCGTAGAGTGGGAAAGAGGGGAGAAAGGGGAGAAGGAAAAAGAAACGCTAAAAGGAAGATCGATGGAAGAGAAGTCTTTCGTCGAATTCGTTAATCCTATTGGCTGACGGTCCTTTGTGGCGGGGTTTCGGAATTAAATTTCCGGTCTTACGGAATCCAGGGAATCCTTTGACCGTCGTCGGGCCGACGGTAATTCGATCAGCAATCACCCGGAGGTCCGTCGACGACGACGACGACGACGCCTTCCTTTTTATGCGACGGCGTGCCCCGCGTCCATTGCGACGAGTCATCGAGAAAATGAGAGTTCCAAGACTTTGCGTGAGTGTAGTGTCCTTAGCAAATCCCACGGTTTGGACTGCGTGCGGAGCTATGTGCGACCAGTGAACTCTCGTATCTCTCGGTACCTCTCCTTTCCTCTACTTATTATCCTGCAGCAAATTTGGGTGATTTCACTGGACTACGCGATACGTAGCGAGACTTTCTTCGGTAGCAGCTAGCGACACATGACCCGAACGGCAAGACGGGCGCGACCGCTGTGCTCGAAATCCATCGTTCGACCACCAACGAACGGCAAAGCACGAGGATGCAGTCGGTGGAACGAGCCATTCATTTGCATTTCAGTGGTCTCGTTGGCCTCGAGCTCCATTTCCCGCTTCCGGGGACGGCGAGCGTCCAAATGAAACGTTCATTCAAGCCGGCCTCTTTTTCCCTCCTTCCGTTCCTCCGCTTTTCTCCTTCGTTACCGGGCGCTCTCCTGTCGTCGTCCTTCCGCTTCCAAACAATTTTTCCGGCCTTCGGGGGCTGAATTCGGTCACATTCGAGCCATTCGCGACGAAATGTGTGTCAAACGATTTAGGCCCGATAACGCTCGAGCCACAGCGCCGCAGCTCGAACGCGACCGCCTTCTAACTCGATTCTTCCTCCCGGTTCGGTTCGAACGGCGACTATTCGCGAGGATAAATATCGCCCCGATGGCCTAGAAGCCGAACAAGCATTCGATCGCTCGGTCACGGAGTCGGCCAAACGGTGCACGGAATAGAGCCACCAAGACAGTACACGAACGGGGCCAGAATCGAGCAAACAGAATTATCGGAAACGTGCCGGCGCGCGCGTCGAGAATAAATTTAGATTTACCCAGTGTTTCCTATCCGAAAACCGAGGATTCGCCGGCACCGCGTCTCGACAGTTCGACAGACTGTTCCTCTGCCTGGCTCGTGCGCGTCTCGTCGCGAATAATCTCCCCGAGGTTCTCCCGACGGACGGGAAACGAAACAATATTTTGGCAAGCCGCGTGCTCCTCCTGCACTCGGCTGGCTTTTCGAGGGTTCGCGGTTTGTTTTCGAGCTCGCGGAGGCAAGCGAACAAGGTTTGGAATTTGCATATTTCTGTTTACGAACGAGGTTTCGAACGATTCCGCTACTCCGCCGCGAGAATCTGTTCCTCTCTTGTCGATAGGCGATTTACGGATTTACTCGACGTACCGAATACCGGAAGTCGAATTTCGAGTTCGAATCCATTTGCAATTGTTGCAATTCGTCTACGCGATTTTTCAACAGCGAAACAGAAAATTGCCTGTTCTTCCGACGAGGCCGAAAGAGGTAACCACCGGAAAATATGTAATTACCGTTGAAAAAGCTGTAGAGGGGTGGGCACTGTTCCTGTGACGCGTGCCTCCGGTCATGGAGGCTAGCCTAGGGCGGTTGGTACCGGGCTGGTACCGTCCACGGGGACATCGATTTCCTGGCGAGCAATTCGATGCTCGTACACACCAGACTTCGGACTCACACAGACACGGTGGACGTACGAGAGACGAAAGCTCGTGTGCCGTGGATCGGTCGGCTGCATGTACGCGTGCACCTTGGCGTGCATTATTAGGCGACCCATCGAAGCGACGTGTATTTGGGCTACCATATACGTTCTCACGTACAGACCGCACGAGCGCACGAACTAATATCGCCTGCCGGACGGATTTATCTAAAATTAGAACCGCCGTCCGATCAGCCGACCTCGACTGGAAGTTCGGGGTTGCTTACCGATGTCTCGTTGTTCGAATCTCGTTCACCTATGGCATGCCCTTCGAGTAAAATTAGAGCCGAACGTTCCCGACACTCGTCGATCCGCTATCTTTAGTCGTTTAAAGACCTACCTTCGTAGGTGAAAGACCTCCACTGTTCAGAGGGTCGCCTTCTCTTGGACTCTGCTGGACCGAGCTGAATTCATTGATTAGATCTCGAGCCGCAGTTTTCCGGATACTCGGAGGGAACGTGTAGCGTCGTTTGGTCCCAGGCAGGCCTTTTTTTTTTTGTTCGCTGCTCGGGTTTCCCATCGAACACACTTTGGGGCTAATTTTGACGTGTTGCTTTTTGGAAGAAAAAGGGAGGAGCTGCTAATGGCCGGAGAGAAAAGTACGTTCTGTTTACCCTGTTCTTCTCTCGAAGAAAGAAAAAGGAACAGTGGAAAAATCGACGGGGAAGGAGGGAAGAATGCAAACGAGCGTTCCTCGGAGCGCGTTCTTACGGATTAGGAGAGAAGCGTCGAGGGTGGATTAATGACGAGGAGGGGTGGTGGAAACCTCGAGAAATCTGTTTATTTTTAATGGGTCTCGGCTTACAGCCGGATTGATGGTTGGCGGGAATCGTTTCGGAAAGGACACGGGATTTCCTCCTCTTTGCTAAATTACGTCTGCGCCGCTCCTGTCGAATCGCCGCCTTGCGATGCTTCAACGATGGCAATGCGAAGGGACGTTCGCTTAAACTTTAATATACCGGTCGATTCGGATCGCGTTACCGTTCGGCTCTCTATCATTACAGCTTTATGTAGATTTATGGAACGTTCTATATTATTGGCGGATATCGGCGGACTCGTATTTATTCGGTGCACGACAGAGTGCGCCGTGCTTTTCTGTACTCGTTACTAAGAGGTCGAGGACTTTCCGCCTCCCTCTGTCTCTCCACCCGTCTCCCTCACGGTCTCACTCGGGTGAGCAGAAAATACTGGCATGACATTTATATTAAACTCTACGAAACTATCGATCGCACGCGTGTATATATAACTTGCGTCGTTCCCCGCAAATAGATCTTTATTTATAGGGACTTTATTCCGGCGCGCGATCGCGAGACGAACGACAATCGAACCGTTCGATTTACTTCTCGCATCCGTCCGACATCTTTGTCGGGTACAGTTAGTTGGTTCGGTTGATTTTGTTATATCGCACGACTAAATTCACGCGATACGCGACTCGTTTCTGTTCCATCCGTGAGCCACGCGGTTGGATTGTTTTAAGTGCGGGTATTTAGTCGATTTATGGCCGGTTGTTCTTGCCGGAAACGCGTTTCTGCGACGGAACTGTTGGATGATTCAGCCTCGAACATCGCATTAACCGACCCAATTTCCTAGGCAAACGCAACGGACGAATTCGAGTGGATAATCTATGGTCGCGTGGATAACAACGACGATTTCGAGTTAATGAAAGATTCGCCGTCCTCGTCGGGACACGTCGTCGGTGTACCGATGCTCTCGTCCTCGTAAAATCCGCCGGATCAACCGTGGCATTTGAAAGTTAGATTTCCCGGTTCCGTATACACGAAGAGCTCAAAGTTCGATCGCGGTAATCCCGACGGAGGACGACGAGGTTCTCGGGTCGAACGACCGCGAGAGATATTTCGATGATCGCGATCGAGACGAAATCGCTTACAAGAAATTCCACCCCCACTTCCTCTCGGTTATCTCGCGACGTCGATTACGAGATCGGTCGATGGCTTTCCGCTCGGCCCCTATTATCTCCTTCTGATTGGAGTAAGATGTCTTGACGGAACTCGACGTTGCTCCTCGATTAAACCCGGATACAATAGGATTTCCGAAGTCTCCGGAGAGAGCCGGGAGACTACTTTCGCGGCGCAGTTTCAGCCTTTCCCTTTTGTCCCGCGCCAGATTTCCAGCTTTCTTTTCTCCTTCACGCCCCCGAAACCCGTCGAAACATCCCCGACTAGCCCGTCCGGCCGCGCACGCCGCCCCTTTGTGCCTCGTTGCTTCCGTCTACCTCGAACCGCCTCTCCTTTTGGTCACGCGATCGCTCTTACGGCAATTTTCCGGGCTGTAAATTGCTAAAGTTCCACCGACGAGGCGCGCCGGGGCTCGTCTACTCTATCCTTCCCTCGGAACTAACCGTTGTTTTTTCTTGTTTCAGACCCGAAGACGTCTCTCTGGTTCCGGACGAGCACGCTTACGGGGTAAGCGTCGTTTAATAAACGTGCATCGGTGTTCCAGCGAACAGAAAGATGTCATAAGACATACAGGTAATAGTCACGTATAGTCGGCTGATTTTTTCAAGCGGCTCGTACTCTTACCGCGCTTTTATCGAGCTCTCGTATTTTGCGCTCGTTACGTCGCGATTCGTTTATATTTCTCCCCTGCCTTTCCAGAGAAATAAAAGACACAGTCTGAATCTGAATAAAGATACGAGGACGAACGTCCGCATAAATTTGCGACCCGTTTGCATATGCATGAACGCAACGGTTTTTACGAGGTTCCTCTGCACGCCGTTAGATACCACTTCGAACAATGCATCCGCTCGTTATTTAGGGGTGCCGAAGGATCCGCACCGTTGCGGTACGGAGTGGTGCGTTCGTTAGAGAGAGCCGACACGTGGACCGTTCGGCTCGATAACCGAGCAAAACGAAAATCGCGCGTGTAGATATCGAGAATCGACTGAACTTTCGTTACCGCGACTTTTTCTCATCGTCCGTCGTCTCTCCTGTTGCGACTCACTTGGCTGCGACATTTTTTCCGTCCACGTACCCCGATGTATTGTTCGTTCTTTACGATACACCTTATCGCGGCTCCACGATAAATCGGCGATACACGTACACTTCCCGCGAAAGAGAAACGTCAGCGAAACATTGGACGGCGAATGTAAGCCGCGCGTTCGATATTATTTAAGGGCCGCGAGGCACTCGTTTCGTCGGGATCCAAACAAAAGCCGAGCTTACGCGGATCTGGAGGGTTGAGGAGCGCCGCACAGCGCCGCCCGGCTGGTTAACAGCGCGCATTGTATCCGCCAAGAAAGGGGATCAGGTGTCAAAAGCCAGCTGAACCAACGATGCATCGTATCTCGTTATTATCTATTATGTGCCCCGAACCCACGTCGTTTTATCGCGTTCCCCTTATAACTACGTATATTCTCTAAGGGTCGCACAGTGGTTCATAATCAAAATTGAACAGTACATACGATTACTTGGCTTAAGCAATCAAAAATTTTGGAATTTATAAATTTTATTGAAATAGTAGTAGGTAAAGGAACACAATTTTATCAATTCTAGGGATCTTCTTCGATGATGTAATGATTCGCTAACAGTGGTACCATCTCAATTTGTCCCAACAAATCTGCCATGGTTAATAATAAGTTGATGTTAGCTTTTTGGAAGATAAAAGAACTTTTGTTTGACATTTGAGCTGTTAAATTTTGATTCTGGACCACTGTTGATCGTCTCGTCGTGGAAGTAACGCAGTTTTATCCAGATTTCCTATAGATGTAAATGCAACGGATTCGAAGAAATATCATGAATCGGCTAGTATCGAGTTAAAGAGGAGGTTCTGTGCTAACGCGACACGCCGTCGAAATTGCATGGAAATGCAGAGTCTCGCGATTATCGCGAACTTTCGTTCACGCTTTCGTTTCACGCGGTTCGCGGTAGTCGGGAGTCAGCCAGATAACGACAAGCGACGAGGCACGAAATTTTCTCGACCTCCCAAAAAGTTTTCCGTTCTTGGGAGAGTGGCTCGAGACAATTCCAGCCGACGTCAATGGCTCCGCGGGCACCTCGCAGACGGTATCGAGAGCGGCGGAAAAGTTTTCACGAGCAACACCTAGGCAACTGGGCAACGAGCGAGACGAAAGATAGACGCTAGGCGATTTTGCGGAGGCTCGCGTTCGTTAGCAGGCCCGGGGTACGATGAACCGTGAAATTTCTGTGCTGCCTTTGATTCCGCGAAAGATCACACCGGTGTGTTATTAATATCGCCCGGGGCATGCATGCGTAGATGCACGTTAATTCGAAAACATAATTTCACTCGGACCGCGGTCCTATCCGTATGACTCGGTGCAGTTCGACTCGCAAAATTTATATCGGGGAGAGGCGAACGAATCTTTGACTTTTTCCTGAAAAATTTCACCGGGATGAACAGGCATCGATACAAGAGCAAGCAAATATTCATTACGTCATAAATATGGATCGAAGCGTGTGGGTTCGTTCGGAAAGCGGACCGGCACTCCGTTCTGTCAGCGGCAATAAATTTTTGGACGCGACGTCCCGTTCAACTAGAATACATTTGTTCGAACATCTGCGGGACGATATTCCGCAGCGCGAGCGATGGTCCCGCCGAGGATGAATAAATTAGGACCGGGCATCCCTGCATTCGCCGTGCAGTAACTTGTGCGTGCTTAATTAAATCGAGCACGGCCTCTGCGCTCCGTTGCATCGACGGACGCTGATCTCAGGTTTTTTTTTCTGCGGCTTTTCGTCGACGTAAAGTATTCCGGACATTCTTCGTCGCTCTTTAAGGGAACGCGCGCAAACAACTTTCCATTTCCACGATCCATCCTTTTACGAGCTTTCTTCTACACTCCAACCCGATTCACGCCTCCACGAGAAAACATTCGATTCTCCGGTATTGAGTCTCTCCGCAACGTATGCTGAAACCCGTCGTCGTCGCTCCTTCCGTTAAGCTGAAAGGGATTCAAGCAAATTATAACGGAAGTTCTGCGAAACCATCCGCCGTCGACGTCTGTTTGTCCAACGAAAGTAACGGAGGAACTCCGGGAAGACGGTAAACGAATTCTAGCTCGCGACTAGCAGAGCGGATCGAGGCTGGTCACGCGCAAACAGGCGGGCGGACGCACGCGACGATGCACGTGCGGTCTACGGACAAGGGAAAAAAAAATCTGTCACCCGGAGACACGGTAAAGACCGGTGGCCATAGAAAAAGGACGAACGTCTCGGAAGAATCTGTTTCACGGGACGATCGCGTGGAACGCTTTACGGGAGGGGAGGGCGGAGTAAAAAAGCAAGAAAGAAGTTTGGGGTAAAAGAGAAGATGGAAAAAAAAAGGGTGGCGGATGACACGAGGGACGTGGCCCAGGGCACCGTTGGAAGTCGTTACGAGCTTGGATGCCGCCCTTCCGCCCGATCAATATTGCGTTGGTGGGGCCGAGGCAGCGTGAACCACGGCGAGGGACGTCAGGGGTAGCGGTCGGGGGTGAAAGACGAGGCACGGCGGGGCGAATGGAACGGATCCGTAGACTCGGAGGAGGCAGAAGCTGGACCGGCGGGGTGTCGGGGATCGAGAGAGTGCGCCGACAGTGGGGGTTGTTTGGTGGGGGCGGTAGTAGAGGAGCCAACACTGTCATGGCGCCGTGCACCACCGCCAGTCAAGCGGTACCTCGAACTACTCCCTCGCGGTGTGTAACGCGCTCTTCGCGATTTCTCCGCTGAAATTTATCCGCGAGACCCGCGAGTGCACCACGATTCCCAGGCCCCCGGGGAAACGAAGTCGTTTTTTCTCGTTCGAATTGTTTCGTCGAAAGCGGGTTTTCGTCCGGCACGAGCGAATCGTTGATCGTACACTGTACGAAAGATCGCGACTGTGTCGAGAGAAGCAAGACGGGGTGGTGAACGGCTCGTCTCGCGGGACTAGTGCACGGGGGTGCTCCGTTGTGGGAAACGCGAACGAACACAGGACGAACATCGAAACGACGCGACCCGACGCTGCGAGCAGTGCGGGCGGCGAGCAGAGTGCAGTTCGAATCTGTGCGATCGTACACCGAGCCGACAGTGACTGTGACGACGGAAGGGAGGAAGGGAGGATAACAGAAAGTTTTAGCTACGCGCTGCTACGAGGACGCTACGGAACCGTTACGTGATTCGTGGTATCGATTTCGAGATTTCGGGACAAGGATATTGGGAATCGGCGAGGACCGATCGAACGACTCCCGTGAAAATTCGTAACGAACCTAGCCTCGGGCAAGGGAGCAGCACGAACGGCGTTCCGCGATCGGTCCAGTCAACGACCGTCGTTCGAGATCCGGCGATATTCGTGGCCGCGAAGTGAATCGATTCGATGGTGCACGCGAAATCGTGACGCGATCGTTCGTTGGGTGGTAGCACGCACGATGTCGCGGAGCGATGCATCACGTGACTGAGGACGGTTCAGGAAAAGAAGAAGAAGAAGAAGGACACAGCCACCAGCGGGGAGTAGAGGAAAGAAAGGGTTTACCGGTGAGGACCTTCGCGGGTCCTGACCAGGGCACCGTGATCGCCGAAGACCACCGGAGGTGGCTGCCACCCGTGGGTGGATCGAGCTGGCAGCAGCCGGGTCTCTCAGCGACGACGGGCCGGGTGTAACAATGTCCTAGCGAAGGCAGGACCTCGTCCAGGCCGATCCCCCTCGTCCTGTTCCGTTTTCTTCCGAATGAACCTCGAACCCCCCGTTTTGCTCCCCGACATCCGAACACAGTCGACAGACTCAACCACCGACCAACGCACACTTACGCACGCATATGTACGTCTACGGTGCAGCGATACACGTGCGCGGCCAGTAAACGACAGAAACTCTACCGACGAATCCGCGTGTACGATACGCCTACGATACCCGTACGATACGTACATAATCTGTGTGACCGTGCACGCGTTCACTCCGTCCCTGTTCCGTTTGAACCCTCGCAGCTTTTCCTACGAACGCGTATATACCACCAGGCCAGCGGGAGAAACGCACACACGCGATTCCCGAAGCTTCGTCTACGCGCGCACACCTAGAAACAGCGCCGTACACGCGTACCACACGTACACGTAGAAGCAAACCCCCGTGCGCCGTACCCTCGGGCACACGAGCTTCCTCCTGAATCCAGCAAAGTCCAAAGTCCTTAATCCCGTGGGGTGATCCTGGCCCCGCCCGTAAGCGAAGGAACCACACCCCGGCCAGAGAAGGAACACTCCGGATACAGATTTACCGAGCTTCTGGTAAGATTCAAAATCAGCCGTTCGACTCTTTCTTGTCGTCTACCAGCGATTCATCCAGTGTTCAGGATTATTTCTGTGAATGCGAAACAACCGGAAACGAACGGTCGTGGAACGAGTCAAACCTTATTTTACTATCCCTATACTATATTCCTTGTTCCGTTGTATTTCCGCGTCATCGTCCTAGCCAAACCCTCGCTGTGAAAGCTCTCTACCCTTCGCGGGTCTGATAACGCACATGGCCTCGTTCCATGCTGGATGCAAGTTGCAACGACGCGCGGCGTCGCGCAGGTTAGGTTCGATTGGGCCGCCGCGTCGCCTCGCGACGGAAGGGTGGGTTAAGGGCAGCGCGCAAGGATACGCGATTTCGTTGCACGAACTTGGTACGAACTCGCGTATATTCTTTGCTCGTGAATTCTCCGGATCGATCGTGCCACGGCGGGCAATTATTTCGCGCGATTGCCCCGACCCACCCGTGCTAGTGGTTCTACCGTTTTTGCGAGTGGCTTGCACGGGGGACGCTTAAAGTGGCAGCGACTCGAAAACAACCTCGCATCTTGTCTCGTTCCGAGTCGCATTAATTGCCCCCGAAACGATCAACTACGGAGACGAAGAACCGAAGAGGCGGTAACGGAAAGGGTGGTATCCGATATTCGAGGAGGCTCGCGCGACTCGTAGCTCCGCCTCGTTGCTCGCTCGACCTACGAGCTGTTTTTTTCATCGCGAACAACCGCAGTGGATTAATTGGTGTATCGATCTGTGAGCAATTTTCTACTCGACACGCCACGATACCGCGAATTCCCACCGCCCCGCTGCGCCGCCCCTGTTAGATATGTATTGCATTTTCTCGGGAAAACAGGCTGCGTCTTCGAACGGCACCGAAATTCAGCGTGGAAATTCGAAACAGCAGCGAATCGATCGTGCCAGGTATCGACCTGTTCTCGTAGCTCGCGGCACGCTTGATTTCGTTATTCCTTTGACGCATCGGAACCAGGAAATGCAGGAAGAGGCGGGTTCACGGTTCGTTGGCTGGAACCAATCGCGCGCGGAGCCTGCTCGCCGAGTCCGGGAATATAATTTACAAACTCGGCAAGTATCAATTTGCAATAATTTATGCGCGATTTTTTCCCTTTCACGAGTTATTTAGGAGGTCGTTACGCGTGACCTGCGGCGCTTCGCCGAAAAACTACCGATACAGCCGCTCCGCGTGACGTCACGGTTTCACACGACCGCCGCGGCAGTTGTGCACCTGCTTTTCGAACGGTCCGCTGCAACTACGGCTCGATCGGTTTTGCTTTTCCATTTCCATCGATCCTGCCGATCGTGTTGCCTCGGGAATCATGCAACCGTGATCTCTCACGTACAAATTCCATATAATACTTTGGATAATACAAATGTAATGTAATATATTCGACGGTGGAATTCTGACAGAAAGTATTTAGTTTAAATTGGATACATTATCCAATAGTCAAACAGAACCGATTCGAACGACCATGTTCCACTGGAAAACATTTCGGGATTAATTTCTAGTTTACAAGTACATGTACATAGATTGAACTTTTTTGCTCTAGATTTCTGATCGACCTCACGACTGACCGCTCGCGAGCTATATTTACTCCCATAAATCGAAACTGATCCAAACACCGTGGCAGAGTTTTCTACCGGTAGAATTCGTTAAAAACCGGATGAAGTTTCTATCTAGATAGAATCTATATTGCGTTACTGTTTCCTCTGGGTGTCGGTCGGCGGACGTAACAAACTTCGCCTGGCCTCGTAGCGAAAAGTATCAAGGTGGTCCCGATTTCGAAATTCGTTCGAGGAAAGAAAAGGTTTAATTGAGACTGATCTCGATAGGATAGCGGAGTGCCGGTTACCATTCGATCGAACATGGAATCGAGTACGTTCCCGCGATCGAGAACGCGCATACGATTCGGTTGGCTCGGAAGGAGAGGAACCGATCGATGGCGAGACGATACGCGGCCAATCTAACGCAACGTCGGCAGACCGTTTTAATTCGAGTGCATCGGAGACTTTTCATTGGGCTGGCTGTAAATGAAGAGCGCCAGGGCGCGATTAAATCCTGCAGAATTAAATTGCGTTTCGCGGCCGAGTTGGCTCGGCGGGGCCAATGAAATTACAGCGAGTCGGAGTACCGATTCAGCACGATGGTACTCCGGTTCTCGGCGTCGAGCAAAGGAAACGAACGTTCCGCGTACTCTCCGTGGAAATTGCGCGATCGCGGTTAATCGCGACCACGAACCGAACTAATAGTATTCCGGGCTCACGGTATTTTACAGGTGAGTGAAGTTACACGACCATGCTCGAAGAAAAACGTTGCCTTAACCGTGGATTTCCCTACACTCGGTGTGGTCTAAGTAATACGGCGAGAAATAACATTCTATATTTTCAACACTATAACTACCAAGCAAGTCAAAATGACTTGTCAATAGACTCTTACAACGATGATTAAAATGTTATGACAATAGACTTTCTCAGATCTTTTTTTGCACCTTTTATTACGATATGAAAGTGAAGAAATTAGTCACTTTCTAAATTTCTAAATCTTTACGAGTTTTTCACGTTTACCCACCGATCGAAGCAAATATGCGTTTATCGTCGGTAGTTCTAATGTTAAACAAGAAAATTTTTACAACAAGAACAGTTATAAGTGTTTAGTTTTACTGGACCCGTTATTTTGGCCCGCTCTGTATAGTCTATTAGTCGTGAGCAGCTATTGCAGTGTAACCAAACGTTTACCGAGGCACAAACAGGGACGATGGCGAGTGTCGAAGAGAAAAATGCATTGTTGATCGTGGTGTAGCGCTTACAGCTGGCCATTCCGCGTGCTATTCCGTCGCCCAAAACCCTCGTTTAATCTCTCTTGACCCGATACGCTCTCGTCGAAGCTCCCTCGATTTCGATGAAACTGCTGGCACGGCCGAACCATGTCGCCCGAATCTCGTTCGAATCCAGTTTGAATCTCGCGGTCGTTTCGCGTCTTCGTCGATAAAGCCCGCCGTGAATTTCGACCGAGCTCTCCGAACGGAAAATGAAGCGACGCGACGGAAAAGTGTGTATCGATTTACACGCCGGGCTTCGATTAAAGAACACTCGTTCATCGTGTTTTTTTTTTTCAGGGCTAATTCCCTGTATTGACAAGCGGTGCTCAGAAACCCGACGAGTCGCCCATTAATGACGATCGGCGGCCGAGAATGAAATTTAATCGTTGTTCGGACACAGTTGCAGCGTCATTTTTATCGACTAGTTTTTATAGAGCGGAACGGTCATCAACCGAGAGAGGAAATTGATCGGTAAATCATTGGAGTGTACGAATATTGGTTCTTTCGTGTTTGACAGATACGTTCGTTCGTTCGATGGTTAACGACGCTTCCAATGGTTTCTACATTAATCCATTCGGTGTGCAACTCGAGAGAGGCGCGAACCAGACGTTGTTCAATTTCCTCTTCTTCGGCTCGGCGAGAGTTCCTTTCCAGTCGGCCGCAGTTTAAATTTACGCTGGCAACTTTATCGGCCGGGAATACTTTCGCTTAGTTCCTAAATCCATTTGGACAGAAAAGATCGACCTCGTGACCTGCCACGCCGTACAGTTCATTTATTCGATGGCTCCCCGATTTTTTCGAGTTAATCAGGAACTTCGGAACGGGTCGAGACAACATCTGTCCTTCGGGTACCGACGCTAGACGCGATCGAAATTCCGACGCTAGATCGTGCTGATTCCGCGGGCACGCGATGTCTTTTCTTAGGCCAGTTTCGTAGGTCGAAAGTTGAAGGTCTTTCTTCGGGAAACGAGGCGGGAACGCGCAACTTCGGCCTCCGTCCGGCAGCATGCGAGACCTCGTAACGTATCCGTGGATAGAGTCGACTGAATCGACTTTATCCTCAAATAGGACTGCCATCCGTCCCGGTTTCCCCGGATTTGTCCTCTCTTTTAGGGAGTCCGTGTACGACAGGAGGGATTTTCTGTAGTGATCCAGGTTTTTCGATAAGTTAAGTTTGCGTATTTAATAAGTTATTTTAAGTCACAAATAAATATCAACTTTGTATGTTTTATCTTTATTTCTTGATTGCGGTTACAGTCTGTAATTCAGAGAAATTTCTGTCTTGGGATATCGTACCTAATATAAGAAATAATTGGAAATGTCCGTGTTTCAAGTGGAAATGTCTCGGGTTTTAATGCTCTCTGTCCTAGATTAATGATTTTACGGATGGCAGCCCTATCCTCGGATGATTACGCGATTTCCATTTTTCGACGAACAACTAACGGCCAACAAACGGTCGTAACGTAACTGAAAGAAATTTCGAAATACATGCATAGTTGCGCGCAAGTTGTTCGATCGAAGACTGTCGGATTACTCGTGTGGCGGACGTACGAGGCTATAAACGAAGCCGTGGCGAGCGAGGCCTATGAAAACGAGCGCGGTAAACAACGCTCGCGAGCACGCTAACGACGTTGCGTATCCTCTTTTTCCACGACCGACACGGGTCATACGTTAATTTACCGTTTTAATTATAGGAGAAAGGGAGTGGCACGCGAGTGATAATGACGCTGGGGAAATTGAAGTTGCGTTCGCGCTTCCCGTGGTCGAGCCCGTTTGACCACCGTTGGTCCCTCCGGCCGAGCGTATTTGTAACGCGCGTTGTAAACGCTAATGAGCGGGACAAAGTCGCCCGGGAACACGATCATTGTGTCGCGTCCGGAAAAACAGCTTGATTCGGTTACAAAGTAAGTTGGAAGGATGGATCGGATATCGGTGAGGGGGAGGGAGCGGTGATCGAGGATCGATGCTTCCGTCGCGACGCGTAGATTTATTCGGGCTAATGTAGCGCAACGATGCGCTCGCTTTATGGAAAATCGATTTTCATAAAACCTTCAATTACGCGTCGTAGCCACGCTCACGGGCCAGCATCTATACACCTATTACGTTAACACTTTACAGCCGCGAATGGTGTAATTAAACAGGACCGTCCAATTGACGGTGTTTCTACGCGAACTATAATTAAACCAGATCAGTTTTTCAACCGTGCTTCCCGGTAGAGACTTTTCTTTTCGGATGAACTTTTCGATCCCGTCTTAAAAATCAAAAAGACCGTAACGCTTCACCCTACCGTATTATGTATTTCTGTATTCTTTGTACGTATGCAGCTCGTCTCGATGGACGAACATCCGTTGATTTACGTCCGTGAATCTGTGAAAGCATACCGACACGACGTTTTCGGGGGCTATAAACCGTGTTCTTCCGCGTGCTCTTCGACGCGGACCAAGCACGGTGACAGTGC
Source organism: Dufourea novaeangliae (assembly GCF_001272555.1). Classification (NCBI taxonomy): domain Eukaryota; kingdom Metazoa; phylum Arthropoda; class Insecta; order Hymenoptera; family Halictidae; genus Dufourea; species Dufourea novaeangliae. Next base: position 171,714 of record NW_015374290.1, on the reverse strand, counting down.
AATGCACTGCTCTGCGTCGCGAGCATCCGAATGTCGACAGCAGCTGTTCATCACCGTTTCATGCCAGCCGATTTTTCTTTTGTTCGCTTCCGCGCACCTTTTAATACCCTGACGAATAGCCTGTACTGATTTTTCCCGTGGCCCCGTATATTTTTCTGTCGCCTGCACCGAATTCGATCTCGCTGCCGGAGAACGTCCGCGATCGTTCTTCGTGTTCGCACGGAAACGCGGTCAAAGGCAAGTTAATGAAACACCTGGAAGATTCGCATTTCGACAATTCACAATTTCGTTATTCTTGATTTTCGTTTAATTCAGACACGTGAAATCACTCCTTAAATTTTCCAAACACTCTGTATACTACGCAATCGCTATATTCGACCATCCATTTTGCCCGTTCAGTGGTTCGGTGTGAACAGGTGGTGGATGGTTGAGCACTCTCGAGGCTTCGACAACGAGATATCCCGGCTGAAGTAATATTCAAAAGTTACGAGACACATTTCGGGGCGGCAGGATCGCGAGGTTCTACACGCAGCCCACCTAATTCGAGCTTAACGACCCTTTAAGCGGAATTTAAACGCGTCCCGCGTATCCGACGCGGTGTAAGTTAGACACGACCACTCCTGCCGTCGACTTTTGTCCTCCACTCCACGTTCCCGGCTTCCGGTGAGCTCATCCCCATCGTATCGTTTCACCCGATAAGGGAGGAACAGGTTTTCTCTTTCTCTTTCCGGTCGTCCCTCGCGACGACCGTCTCCGTCTGGTTGCTCCCCCGAGCTACCGTATTATGCAAGCGGACTCGTTCGAAAGTTCGTGCTCGGCTAAGTTTGCGCCGCGTGCTTTAGGCAGCTCGTAGACACCGCTTAAGCACGACCATCGTTGTTTCGGTGGTTTCCGCTTGGTCCGAGATACGGTGTGTGTTCTCAGGTGTACATCGAACGTCCCGACGAGTTATCGTCGCTTACAGCCCTCGATACGTCACCAGTTCCGAAACAACGTAGGGGTCGGGAACGACGCGACGGTGGAGAATATTCGCTCTTGTAATTTTACGAGAGTAACGGAAAGATCCATCCTGTCTGCGGTTAATGGTCCATCGACGAGCGGGTTCTATTCGCTCGTGCGCGTTCTTCCATCGAACTCGTTGAGTCTATCGGAGCTTAATAGATCGCGGAAAGCCGGAGTAGTTTCACTTAAGGAAATCACAATCCTCTTAACGGTGCGACGCTGAAACCCGGTTAGGAAAATCGGATTCGACTCGCGCGTGTCCAACCCCGAAGCCCTCGGGTAAAATGTGTTCCGCGACGCGACCAGAATTTACGAGGTACACGGAACTTTTCTACTTGATAATCCGTGTACCGTTGAAGCCGGGCAATAATTCACACTGCTCCGGCTCGAGCTGCTTATAGATTTCCGCGTCTCGTTTACATTGTCTTGCGACGGACGAAGAACGGAGATACGGAGGTGGCAAAGGAACTAGTTCGTTCCGAACTTCCAAAGAACTTTGATACCGTTGCTTATTAATATTTATAAACGCGAATGGAAACTTCGATTTGTTGGACCGTGGTACGTTTCTCGGGGATGGAATCCTCGATTATCGGTTATTCTATTCGACCTATTTGAATCCCTGGGATTAATCGGGACCATTCGGTCTTTAATGAACAGTGGAATAACTGAAGTCGACTCGGCTCGACGCGTCGGTTAATATCGTCAGATTCTCTAATCAGAGAAAGGGGTTGAAATTTTGATTTGTCCCGCTTGGCGACGCGTTCGAGAGTGTTCGTTTCGCTAACAGGCCAAGCTTGGATGATTCGCCGACCCACTGCAAACCCCGCTGCTATTCATTTCCCTCGCGAAAAAATACGAGAGGAAGAGTAAATTCCCTCGGCAACGGGAATTTCCCTTTCGGTGCTGGTCGGTCTGGCCACGGTTATTACTCGCCGCCTCCAAGAAGTCGTTGTTCGAGCGAAAGCGAGACGAGACAACGGAGACGGCTAAGTGCACTTCCCTACGGCACGTTCGATTCAATTGCAGCTGCGGACTGCTGACCGACTCGATAGAAATCCACCCCCTGTGCTTTCTTTCCCTCTATTTCTCCCGTTCTCTGTCTCATTCTTTCCTTGACTTCCCGTTTTCTTTCCCCACCGGAACGGTGCCGATGTCTCGTTCTTTTTCCTCGTCCTCTTGCTCTCCTTTGCGAGCACCCAAACCGAAAAGAAAAGCTTTGCTCGGCCTGGTCCAGACTTCACCGAGTCGAGAATCTGCGGCTGAAAAATCCCTTGATCCCTCCGGATTCGCCGCGGTTTAGCTTTTCCGCTTTGCTCCTCGCGTCTCCAGATTACTCTGCAGTCTTGGCGTCGCGCAAATTACGGCTCGTTTAACGCGTTCCTATTGCCGCGTTCGGCTCGAAACACTTGATTCCCCGACACAACGGTAGAGAGACGGGGATGCGACGCGACCAGGCGAACCGTTCTCGCACCTAGGGAAGATGGATCGACAGGAAGGAGGTCGGTTGGAGGAGATACGTGCCGGAGAGGAACGTTAATTAAGCGCGAAATTACGAGGACTGTGAGCTGTAGGTACTTTATTTGCCCTGTAATTTAAGCGCATTGTTAGCGGACATTAATAGCGCCGGATAATTAACCCTTTGGATAGCATCGCTACCGTCGCCGACTAATTTAATAAATACTCAAGAGATCGTTTCTCGAGGCCGAAGTTTCGACGAGAGGTCAATATCCGACTGGTCAGCATGAATCTGATGTGCGTTGTCTCGATGACTACGAGTTACTTCGAGTACGTTCGCATTGTACGTATACATATACTCGATTGTAGAAAGCATCCATTTTACCGATTGCATTCCACAGTGACGTAAAATAATTCTTGTACAAAATTGGACAGGTTCCTTTTTCGCGGAAGTGGATAACGAGGTATCCGCAGAACCCCGTGGAGTTTCGGTGGAACAAGCGCCTCGAATTTTAAAGGTCTTGCCATCCTCGCGGAAGTTGTCGATTCATCTTCTGAATTTAAGTCAGACACGCGAAACAAGCTGTACCGCGGATTCATCGATCGACTTTCCGACCGACAAAGTCGCTTTACGGGTACACCGATGAATAAGTGAAGGAGCTTCCGAGGAACGGTGCAACCACGGTAAAAAGTTGATGAGACAACTTTAGATTTGTTCCACATTCTCTTGGCTTGGTCTTGGCCGCGATCGTTCCACGGCGAATCGTATATACCATCCGAAACTCGGAAGCGAGTAATTGAAAATTTTCTTTCCACCGATGCGTGGCTGTGGCGGCGACGGCTTCCTTTCCGTAGGGGAAAGCACTTAGAGGGGTTGGAAACGCACGCGATGCTTCTTCGTTGTTTCCCGCGTTTGCTCGTCTGGAAGCTTTACGATCTTTCATAACCGGCGAAAGGGGCCGAGGAACTCTCTTACCGGGGGAATACCGGGTAGCTTTAACGTTATTACACCGCGGATCGAATATAAGCCAGACTCTTGGAGTTAAAGGCGTAAAGCTTTAAAGGATATCACCGCGCAAGGGGGGAAATTTCCTCCTGGAAATACTTGGTTGCATCGTTTCGCTCGGGGCTCGAGCTCCCTGATTCGGGATCTTTGGAGGTTCAGCAAGACGGAACGACGAGAATACCCCATCTCCTTAACGCGGATCGCAAAACCTTAATGTCTCGCCCAAGACGCGCGTAGAGACGAAACAACCGTACCTCCGGTACAATTCACGATCTTTTTATTTGCAATTTTAAAGATTATCCGTGGGTATATCTCATTGGGGCGCACGCGTTCGAAATGGAAGCAATCCTGTCCACTTTGTGGCGTCGCGAACGTTTTGAAATCGAACGATCTACCTTGAGGAATCTTGAACGGCGTCTACCGTCCGAGCTTTCGAAGCTATCCTTCGCAAAATAGCTAGTATAGATCGAGACGGCAGAATCCTTGGCATTCATCGGCGTCGGCCCCGAACAGCCTCAAAAGTTTCAGTTATTTCGGTAGGTCGGCGGTGTTCCCCGGGGTATCGTTTCACGGATGCCTGGGTGCTTGTACTCGCAGTCGCGTTTCGGTATTCCGCTGGCAGTTTTGCGGTCGACGAGGTGACGATGCAGTCGCAGCCGGCGCCGGTGACGGCGACGCGTTTTGCGGCGCTCGCGGTCGTTACGCTGCGCTACGAATCGCCGCTAGCACGCCTAAATGCTTTGAGGTTTACACTGGAATGGTGTACCGCAAATATCGCCGGAACCTTTCCATAAATGTATCGCGACGAGCCGCGAGAACTACGGGCGGGACCCCAGGCGGGGCTTCGGCCCGTCGAACAAACGCGCAAGTTCGATTAAACTTACCGCGCAAAAACATCGGTGTACACCCTCCATTGTTATTGCTTCCATTTTCCATTGCCCAGAACTGTCGACTGGTTTCGTACAAAAAACAAAACCCATTGATCGATGAAAAAGCTTTCGGTTGCAACGATTCTCCCCTATCGTTCATCTGTTATTTTCCATAGCTTCTCCTTTTTCGAATTTCGCCTGATAGCGTATCTAGAAGAACGCCTAGGTAACTTACTTCGAACGTGAATCAAATTTCTTCGAACTTGCTGAAATTTTTTGTAAAAATAGGGATTTAGCGATCCGCGTTGCTTCCACGCGCGGCAGCAAATCGCCGCTGGCCTGGAAAATACTTTGATGTTTACGGTGTAACAATGCGCCGTGTCGCGAGCATTTGCAAGCATTCGCGGGGCCACCACGGCGAGCCTGTATCTCCGGTGATTTTCCGCGCGTTCTCTATAAGCTGAAAATATCCACGAATTGAAATTTATCGAACGAAATAGCCGGCTCGCCGACTAAAATACCGTACACAATTATCGGGAACGGAGGCGAAATAATACGGGCTCCGTTCCGAGCCGAGGCGGAGCTCGTTTCGCCGTCCAATGAACACTGCAATATTCGTGCTAGAGGTTTCGCGATACGCGACAGAATATACGATAACGTCCAGGCTCGAATTGACCCGTGGTATCTCGCGAGGAAACGAAAAACCCGTTTTCGAGAAACTGATTTCGCCTCCCCGTTTTCGTTCTATTCCGTTTGGTAGGTTCGGCCAGAACGCTGGAATCGCGGCTTCCGTGCCGTTAAAATTTCACGGCCGACAGCCTTTTTCTGATCGCGCAGCTAACCGAGGGATCACGCGAGCACGGAACGCGATGGCTTTTTCGCCGACGGCATTTCCTGGTCGGGTCGCAAGTACCTTCGTCGAAATGTCCGAGGGGCAACGAGCGATCATCTCTCCCTTCGCGACAGTGCGGTATTCCGTGAACGAAAACCGAGCGGATCGCGTGCACGGTGCCATTTTTGTCCTGACCTGTCGCGAGTAATTCCGCAGACCCGTGTAGCCTACCAGTTTGTTTCTTCCAAGCCAATGCTCGACACATGTACGAGAGAAATTGCCTTCTATCGTGCTGAGAGCGTACGTCAGTGATGGGCAACTCAGCGCCCACCGAACTCACTAGCGGGCAACACCGTGCAGCATGTGGGCATATGGCAGTGGTGGGTAAAATATGTGAATGAGAGCACGTATCTATCGTTTTCTTCACACAAAAATATGTCGTGAATCACGAGTCGTGACTCGTGATGCGTCCTGGTTTGCAACTCGAAAATTTCGACGACAAATGTATGAAACTATTCCATATGGAGCTTTCAACATCGTACGGAAGATTTACAAGTTACGGAATAGGGAATTATTTTTATTGTTATAAGTCTGAATAATATTTAAGCCATCTTTTACTGAATTTATGCACATATTGTTACAAATATATTGTAAACTCGTGTATATATAAGTAGTATTTAAGGGAATTGTGAAATTATTCAAATACGGATACGATCAAGAGCGGGCTCGGTTGTCCATCACTGGCGCACGTGATCCCATCGCCGATACGATAATCCAGGAGTGCGTGTTCCGTAGATGTTTATCGTGATCGCGGTGATTATGACGCGATGGCATCTCCCCTTTCGTTCGTCAAAGAGAAGGGGAAACGTTTCGTTAACTGTTCGGGGCTTGCCTAGCTAGTGGAACACACTGAAAGTCGGCGAATCTATCGGGGACGAAGTGGGAGTCGAGCGTCGAAGGGCGGACGGGGCGACGATGTAAATTTTGGATCACGGTGACGATAGTCAAATATGTCGGTTTGTTAGCTACGATCGAGTCAAGCACTCTGGCGTTGAATCGAGGGAGGGAATTCGTCGACAGGACTCGTCGAGAGTTATCGGCGTAGTCGACGTCGCTTTCAGCCCGAGGGATGGAATTTGCATAGAGTCCACTGTCTTGTTGATTCGGTAAGTCGAGCCGTCGTCGGCTTGGATTACCTTTCGAACGGTACTCGACAAATTACACCTTCGCCACCGATCCTGTACATCGCGGAGAACAGGGATGGAACAATTTGCCGACATTGGTTTTGATTCGGGCAACAAGACGTCGCCGCGATACCGCCAACTGTTTTTCGGAGTTGGCAGAACAAACGAATGGACTCAATTATCCAAGTTTGATCTCTGTTCTCGCGAACAGGCAAACTTCTCACACCCTCCGGCAAAACTTTCGCCTTTTCTGCTTACTATCCAGTGGCCAGACGAAAATGCCACGGTAGTCTGTTCGAGACAGAAGCTCGGTGTTTCGAAAGGGGATGAAATTTCATTCGCCTCTTAATACCTGGATTGCAACTTTTGCGATCCATGGAAGCACAAAGGCCATCTGGATTACCAAGAAAGAGAGTAGTTTGCCGTGTTTGCCGTAAGATTGTTTCGCAGGGGGGAGGAAAATGGTATCGAAAATGGAGGCGATTCCTTGCCATTGCACGCCATTAATAGCGATACGCAGAGATCCTTCGGAGCTATACAGTTCGGACGTTCGTTTGCGTAATGTGAATTCTAATTCTCCGCATTGAGCTGTGATTCTTTCTTTTTTTCGCAGCCTTTTCAAAGCTCTTGCATTCCTGTCTGTATTTAACCACTCGACGGTAATCATTGTCACGGGTTGGCGAATAACGATTGATCACGCGCGTGAAATCGTATCGTGTTTCACCGTAGTCTGTGTCCACAAAATTGGCGATTCGTCGCGCTCGTAGAATCTCCAAGGTTCCTTGTTCGATGTTCAGAAATTTCCCCTGGGGGCGCTGCACTTTAAACATCCTCGCTTTAAAATCCATTTCCACCGTATCACCTGCTGTCCATCACCGAATTCTCTTCCACGTTCGTTTCCCTCCCATCTTCGGTGTGCCACCTTCCTTTTCACCCTTTCCTTTATTTCCCCTGGCGAGTTCGTATCTCAGTGCCTCCATCTATCCACCTTTGTCCGTCGCTCACTACCGTGCTTTATCTTCGATGTAATCACCGCCGAGTCCCTGGTTAGGCTCGTCCACCAGCAACCCTCGGACGATTTACTTGCTCTTCGAGTGTTCCATCCCTTCCACCTTTACGACCATGAAGGTTTTACAACCGTCAACTAGTAGCTCCGGTAGTCGATGACTCGGTCAATGATCAATGAAGCGTGAGGCAGTTAGACTGGAAGCACAAGATACGGGTGGTAAACGGGAGCAAATGAACAGCATTGGTATAATTCCAATGAAAACAATTAACGATGTATCGCGTATTGCCGACAAGGTTATGGAACCGTGCCGGATCATGATATCGAATCCGTCCACCTCGCCGACGATCCGCTTTACAATTTGGCTCGATTCTGTTCGCTCGAAACACCTCGAAAAACGTGATTCGCCGAAACGCGTCCCTCTGTATCCGATCGATCGTTTTCGAACGATTTCGAGCACGGAGGTTAAATCGCTGAATTCTTAATTTCTCTGAAAATTTCCCAGCGATCTTTCGTAAAGATACAGGAAGGAAGGGGGTGGATAAGAGAAGCGATCGTTTTAATGCATTCCGTCGAGAACTTAGTCCGCTCTGATCGAGGTATAATTGGGTCAATTCGACAGGACGGCAGATTTAATTGACATTGCATAATTAAGTTCTTCGCTCGGTCTTTATCGATGGGCACGACGGAGGTGGATGCCGGTAGCCTTGCAGAGGATTCGATATTCATTCTGGCTGGTTATAAATTCTGGATTCGACCGCAGTTCGCGACGCTAACGATGCCGTTGCCGATTTAATAGAGTATACACTTCGAAGTAGGCTCGATACTCGGAAATCCAGTGGGACTGTACGCCGTATCGACACCAGGGGCGACCCGCATGAAATATCAAAACATTCATCTCCGGTAATCCGGTGCGCGATATCAAACCGCGGATGGAACACAGTTAAGCGAAGCAAAATGCCACTCGACATCCTGAAATTTTAAACAATCTCACCAGCACGCACGCACGCAGTAACATTTAATCACTCGTGGCTCGATAAACGGCTTGCTTGATCGTTCGCTAAGCAGCCCGGCACGATGGCTTTCAATTAGCATTCGTCGAGTGGCTCGCGACCCCTATTCCTCTATTCCCCTTGGAAAGATCCGGATTCAGAAAATTGCAGGAAAATCCTGGAGGACGGACGAGATGGACGGTACGGGGAGGGGAAAAGGTTGCTCTGCCGGGGAGACCTCATCGCGGGACGGCAAACATCTCCTCTTCCTCGAGCGTAGAATACCAGAGACGTGTTTCACGGTTCTTTTCACGGGGTTGTTTCCTTTCGATGTCGGTGAAACGTCATCGCGCGCGACCTCGGGTTCGTTCCCATTTACCCCGAAATTCTATCGCCGACGGGCCGCGCGCGCGACGCAGTTGCCAGAGAACCTTGACGGTAATAATTAACGTCCTCATCATCGTGCCGCAAGGACGTGCGAACGGATTTCCTGACGCATAGTCTCTTGTACGCGGTGAAAGGGCTCTGGGTCGCGCTGACGCGGACATGCATTTAGGACGAGATATCCACGTTGACAATGCGCGGCGGCGGAACACCCTGTACGAAGCGGAATGAGTGGGGCAACTGCGTGCGACGACCGACGCTGAGTTTATGTACATGTATGTACACCGTGGAGCAAACTCGGCTTCCACTAGGGTAAAAAACAGCGTAGGGATAAGGGCACTTGGTATCGGGAATTACTGAAATTTATGCTAAATTAACGTTCGATTCAACATTTATTTCAGTACTTGAAATACATTTACCAAGTGGTAGGAGGTCCTTCACCTTCGTCAGTTTTTCCCCCTAGCGGAAGCCGACTTTGCTCGCGAGGGTACATAATACAAATCGGGACTAAACAAGGCTGCGCAGAGTATCCTCGATTTTCGGGTATAATACGTGGATCATCCGATCTTACGGCGCGCAAACAGTGTCTATACTTTCGACAGAATTTTGAACGCGTTTCAAACGTCGTATACAGAGTCTAGAGTTATTTTTTCTCGTGGAGCATCGTTCCGAAAGTAGCCCCTGGACAAAGGTGGACAGTAGAATGCGCAAGGGACTTCTGAAAATGTCAAGTGCATTTCTAAGCCCGCGTTACTCTGTCCGTATACTTGACATATTTCCGCGCGCAATAGCTCGGCTCAAGGATGCCGAGGGAGCTTCGGGCGCGGAAAAGTGCATCCCGATTTCCCGGCGAAACGGCTTCTTTGTGCGCGGCTGATGAAGTCTCCCGGCGTCGTTTATCCCACTTTATCTTTCATCCGGCTCGTTTCGCCGACGACCTCGACGACTTTAACGCGAAACGTCCGAGCAGGTGTACCTTCGCGAAGGTTACGGATACGACCCTTTGAACGAGAGAAACGCGTCTCCGTTGCGGCGTTTCTAGGACGAAGACGGGCTATCGTATTGTCGCGGTCTCTGAGCGAAGAATAACATAGTACGTTTTCTGGGCCGTCCAGTGTTTCCAGTCTGCAACCGATTAAAATGGAAAAGAGCGCGAGGTCGTTTCGAGAAGACAAAATTGCGGCTATCGAGCGTCGAGCGAACAACACCAACGTTAATTGGATCGATATTACGGGACAGACTTTATACACCGACCGGCCGCAGTTTCAATTTTGAATAGCAATCGCCCGCTCGCTGCGTGATACGAGAATACAAAAAGCACAGTCGAAATTTTCACAATTGATCGAATCAGGTTTGGTCGCCGCTGGAATTGAATCGGCCGGCAGACCCGTGTTGTCGGTGAAATTGCTCGTGAACGGCTATCGCGGACCCCTGCCTTTTACGAGTGGATGCCGGGACGCGCGACGTTGAGAATATTTCAGGATCGACGACGGTCCAATCTACTGCGTTTTCGTCTAAACACTGTAATCGTCGCGCCGACGAAACGAAAAGGAGTAAACGTAGCCCTCTACGGTGGGCTACGTCCAATTGAAACTGGCTTTTAGCTTCTAGGTCACTGTCAGTTGCCGTCGAACTTTGTGTTATACCTAACTCGAAATTTGCATACAGCTCGCAGTATACCGAGACCACCTAACGCGACGCGCTAATTAATTCTCTGGTGTACCGTATACTATGTATCGCGAGAGAAAGTTAATGGAAGTGCGGGAGGCACGGATGGCCAAAGAGAGGCGGATCGCAGACGTGAAATTAACCACGAACTTTCGACAATTTGGCCGGAACGTACGAGTAATAAACTCTGCTCCACTCGGGGATTGATTGGTGGACCGGTGAAGCGAACGGTTCACGTGACGCGCTGTCGGCTAACGGCAATAAATTTCTGGCTGATCGAATACGGCTCGCGAGGCGACAATAATTTTTCCCTCTCGATCGCGTCACCCATCCACGGATAACAAGTGTCGTCACATGGGAACCGTGGACACGGGCCAATTAGTCGAGCAGTTCCGGTTCGTTCCGTAGAATCGACGGAGGTAGAACAACAAATACAATTCCGTGCGCAAAATTCGGTACATTCTTTGGCAAACATTATCCGTAAGTATGGAAAAAGTCTCGGTTACATTTATCGAAAAGTGGTGCTTTACGAAAGTGACAATCCAAAGCTGGCGACAAAAGGATCGATGGCCGATAAATTGAAAAGATTCGATTTGGTATCGCTTATCGTTTATCGCGTTCGATTGATTAGAGTGCGTGCGTCGTTCGTGACGATCGGTCGGGGATGAAAGGAACAGAGGATTACAGGAGTGGGAGATATCGGTCGATCCCACTGGCTCAGCACTAATAACGGTGGAACACGAAGACGAGTTATGACAGGTGGTGTCGTGGGTCGTACGGTGGGATGGAATTGCGCGGGCGACATGTGCCATTGTTCAAAGCAAGGCATTCCTCCGATACCCTCTCGTCCCCCGCGCGTCCACTATTAGCACCAGCACCGTGCAAGCCCGTGACCCCACGATCCCTTCGTCAAAGGTGCTGACGGGTTTCCAGTTAGCCTGTTCCTCCGTGTAACAACCTGAAACCCGGTCATGGTACGCTTCATTGCCGGTTTACTCGGCTAGATTCACGACGCGACGGAAGCGCCGAGAACAGACTGCCTTTCCGGGGCAGTTCACCGGGAGACAGTAAAACGCGACTCTATCCGGAATAATATCGGCGTTAAAGGCCAATAATCGTAAACGGTGGCGAACCGTTCTCCCTTTTATGAATGCCAGCGAAACCAACGAGCGCGTACCTACGAGAGCTTGGTCTAGCGGAAACAACCCACGTTTGAAATTTCCAGGAAATGGGATGCTTGAATCGATCATTTTCTTGACAGGCTTTTATATTGAATAGTAGCATTTGATACATTGTTGTGTATCAGCGTGTTGGATAATTGTAAATATTATTAACGCGAAACTATCCTTCGTGAGTTTTTGCCAGTCCTTTGGAAACGTTTCACAGAGTTTGGTTAGTCTTTTAAGGGCTCTGATTCGTCTTTGTACGCTTGCTCGTGCTTCGTCATAAGGGGTGGGTACACGTAAAGAAAACTGAATTGGTCCAATCAGTCTCTCGCATCCGAGCATGTACTATGTTGCTAATCGATTCGATTCAGACGCCGCCTGTACGGAATTTCAACTAGGTACCGGAAGAAAGCATTCGTGCACGATAATCGCGATGTAAGCGTACGTGTGATACATACGCGTAAATCTGGCCGGGTCGGAATTACAACGTAGCTTCGAACGCTAACGAATACATACCGGAAAATACCATAACACCGTCTGTTTCACTTTCGTTTCCTCCGAACCAACGAGTTATTCGTATTTCAGGTGATGATAGCGAAACGCTGTGGTGGCTAACGTGGCTGTCGCCGAAGCTGAAGAAGTGGCGAAGTTGCTAAAAATCGGCGCCGGGAGCGGAAAATCCGGGCAGCGGTAGTGGTGGCGGAACGGCAGGGGTAAGTCGCTTGAATCCCACTACTCTCGACGTTAGGAATAGATAGTAACTTCTCAAAGACATATACGTTCGACGCATTCTTCGAATAAATAACGTCTAGATCACTTATAATATTGTTGCGTGGGTGCGGCATGACTTCCAATAAATAAAGACAATGTTTATAAAAAGGAAGAATTATTTATTCGAAGAGAAGGAGTACTTATCTTGACACGTCTTTTGCCTCTGTTTTGGACATCGTTACCAAAACGACGCCGCTAACACGTAACAATATATTAGTCAGGGATCAATGTGAATCGACATCTTCCTCAAAATCAAGCCAATCCCTCGTCTGCAATTAGAATTCGCGAACGAAAGCAAATACGTTTTATCTGCAATTTAAAGCTGGTCCCGCCGACGATGCGACTTCCGATTGAAAATAGCGGAATCGTGCCGTGAATCGACGATCGTATCGAGAACCTCGTCGAACGTCCGATATCCTGGCTTCGGTATCCGGTAAGGTATTCGACCCGGAGGCGTCGTGATCCTCGTTTTCTCGTCCATGGTAGACGCCGGCAGACATCCGCGAACAGACACGAACGAACCGGAAGGCCATGGGGAAGCTCGTTCCGCGTTCCACGTTCCACGTTCCGTGATCACCGCTCTCTGTGGCTGCGGGCATTCGTGACGAGCAATCGAACTCTTATCGAACGACTCGATGTCGGTTCTCGGCGGAGTAATCGGGTCGCGATAAGAATCGCGGATTAAACCGTCCGGGGATCGACTAAGGCATCATCTCGCGGTATTATGCCGCTTTCGTGACTATATTACTCGATTAACGCTCGAGGGGAAAAAAAACTTGGCCGAGACATACGGTTATCGCGGCTCGAATTACGCCGAGCCGGGATTAAGTAGCTCGCTGGGTGCAAATTGAAAATACCGCGATCCGATAACGAGGGGAACCGTCTCTCTCTTTCTCTCACCCCTTCGACCTCGGCTGTTTATCGGGTGCACTGATTTCCAGGCCGAGGAAACGTATAATTATGTCGAAATATGCGATTAGAGGAATTGTACGACTTATCATTCGTTTTAATTAAAGCGGAAGCGCTTTGCTTTCGCTTTGCTCTTTCTAATTGCTAAGTAGTTGTTCCGTGATGGAAGACTGTGTACCGTTTGTTCGAAACTCGATCCTCAGACGAGATGTATTACCAAACTATAAAATAGAATTAAGACAAGAGTTCTTGCGACACATGTGTATACAGGAGATTGGAGAATTTCCTTGGTAGTCGAGTACGTTGACCTACCATCCCCTTGAAATATTTACATTCGGAGTACGATCGAATCTCCAGCTAACTAAGCTAACTTAGAGCCGCCTTTATGATTTACAGGTACTATGGGAGCGGGGGTATGGGGGGCGGAGGAGGGCTACAAGCCACGGACCTCCGGCGAAGGCTCGAGTCCCGGTGTTCAGGAAGCACTCTTCCCCAGAGCCCTCGTTTCTTAAGGCACGATGGGAAGGCCTGCGATCAGGAAGAAAGGTAAATGTTCCCCTTCCCTTGGCTTCCCTTTCCACCTCGCCCCTCGGGAGATACAGCTTCTGCCTTATTACCCTCGACCGCTCAGTCGATCGAACGATTCAGTCGTGGTTCGTGAACGAAACATTGATTTTTCCGACAGGGTTGACTTACAAGCGACCCTCGCCTCCGGTCAGCCGACGTGTACAGGTTCCCGGCCGTGCAGACGTCAGGTGGACAGAAGAAGAGAAGAGAATGGACACGAGAAACGTGTGAGGCGTTCCAATGGTGGTGGTGGCGGCCTACTCGGTTCGCTGTACGGAAAGCTGCGACTCTCGGTCGGGAGATTTCTCGGCAACAAAGCTGCGGAGGAGGGTGAAGAACGAGGAAATGGGAGGCGGCATCGGCTTCGATGGTGTCGCAGGGACTTCCGGTGGATCGCGGATGCGGCGACGAGGACGCTGCTCCTCGGCATCGTGCTTTTCGTCACGCCAGGTTAGTTCGATTCGGACAACGTCGAATTTACGTACGTGTTCGCGTAGTATTCGTCGCAAATGGAGTAAGGTCGACGATACGACCTGTCCAGAGGCGATACAGATGTTTATCGGTCCCTTTTGCGCGGCAGTACATACTCCAGCACGCGTTTGTTTCATTACCGTTTACCGGTTAGCCGCGCGTTGTACATCAATTAGAGGAGCTCGCTAATCGGAACAAGTCTACCGAGCCCCGGTAATAGCTTTCCATCGTCTCTCAAGTACGATCGACCGATCGATGCTGGGGATTCTGTTGGATGCGCGTATCGCGTAGGTCAGAGGCGTTAATCACGTCGATTGAGATCGAACGGAGGGTTTCCGTCAAGATGCCTCTCACGATTGGCAATACGTGTCCGCCGCGACGCGACGTAGCGTACTATTACACTTGCGTTCGGTCGTTCACTCGTGCGTCTCACCACGCCTCTCCTCGTCTCGCTGCCGAACCCTAGGGATTCGAACGTGACAGACGAATGGCTCTACCAGGTTCGTGCCGCGAGCGGAAATTAAATTTCTAGAGAAGACCATTCTTCATAGTTTTCGCTGATTCGAGTTTTCGTTGGACGTTCTTTCAACGCGAACCATCGGATTTCGCGCACCCGTGTTTCCCAACCGCGTCGATGCTCGTTCGAGAGCGAGCGACGCGCTCCGAAACTAGTGCAAACTCGAAAGAACTGTATCGCTGAAAAAGATTTCCCGTGTTTTTCACGCGCGTATCAATTATCGGTCGCCCCCGAACAGTCGAGCGACGAAGCTTTTTTTTTCCGAGCGGCTAACAGTTTGTTCGTTCGATTGTCGAATAACAGCGGTGAAAAATCTGTCACAGGATCGCGTAACGGTCGAATCGCGTTCACCGGATCGAGGGTGATGTTTCGGCATCGTTGCACGCACGAGAGTAACTTGCGCGGCGTGATAGAAATCCGACGCATCCCTTGCTGAGTTTATCGTTCGCAAAATGTTCCCGTACTGTTTTATTTACTACCGCCGCGCCGAACCGAGGCAGAAAAATCTGCGGTGTACTTGACCGATTTACAGGAACGGAATGAATAAACTGACGTCGATACGTGCTCGTTTGAAAGGTTGCTTTCTCCTTTCGGCCCGCGAACGCCCTCATGACGCTTGTTAACTTCATCAACGCGAACAATTTCATTAAAACTCGGTCTTCGCTGCCGGAAAGTTCGTTGTACGCGAGCCTCCCCACACTCATCGTCTGTTAACGATCCGTTCGTGCCTGTGGAAAACTACGAATCGATGTAATTTAACCTTCTCTTCGCTTGTCGCGGGAAAACGTCGAGGATTCTGCTCGTTTAGCCTATTTCCGCCGATTCGACGGAAAGAAGGAAACTCGATCTCTCTTTTGAGTTCCAAGCATTTTTCACTTAGGGGTCGTAGATTACGGATTCCCTGGATCGGTCGAAAGTTGGAACGAAGCAGAACGAGAGGGGAGAAGAAGAAAAGGGAAAAAAGAGGAAATTCCGAGCGAAATTAGCGGAAAAGTTGTTTAATATAGAAAGTTCGGTAAGTCGTGGAACGGGCAAAAGACGGCCATTGTGATCGCCACTTGCACGCCGGCCGTCGTCCCTTCGCGAGCACCAACTTTCCGAGTTAATGCTCGTGATTTATTTATTTCCCAATTATTTTTCACCGGACCTCCACGGCCTCTTTGTGAGTTTGCCGCACGCGAAGTGCCCTCCAGCCACTTTGCCGGTTCCTGCGAGTCTTTAAATTGATTCCGTCGAACAAATGAACCCGCCGCCGGTGCGTCTAATTCCCCTGGAAAAGGCAGGCTCGCCGCTTAAGAAGCCCGGTTCGCGTCTTGTGCACGCGCAAACGAGGTTAGTTCACCCGACGGACTCGTCTGTTACTTTGAAAACGTATCTTACTTCTCGAGAGGAGGGAAGGAGGGACTCCTGTGATATCGAGTGGCTGGAGATTCGCGTGCAAATGTAGTCGGTCGCTACTAAATTCCTCTCCAGATTGCAAGGACTAGTGGTCGGAGAACGGCACTTGGTTGCCATAAATTACGTACCTATACGCGAGGCATCCGCGCCGTGTTGGCGGGTGAACGATTATGGTTTCTTCCTCGTAGCTGCCTTCAAAGCAGCCCAGATGGCAGGCGATGAAACGAGTTGCAAATGACGTTGTCCCCTTCCTAGAGGGTACGTTGCCCCTGCTAAAGCCAGTTCCACATGGGAGAACGTGAGACGAGACGAGGCGACATACCGCGTCGGTCGGTCGATCGATAGAGCAGAGTTAAAAAACCTATCGCCTGTTCGCGACACCGAGTCGAACGCGTTTCCGTGAAACGTCATCGAGTCGAGTCGAGTCGAGTCGAGTCGACGCTTTCGTCGGCACCGATGCCCGATTAACCACGAATTTCGGAACACGAGGACGCGTCGAGTTTCATCGGTATACATACATACTTACCCAAAGAGTATCCAATTACGTTAAATAATTAAAACGTAAAATATACTCGTTGCGAAAGTTAGCCGAGGCGGTAGAATGCTCGTTAGCCCCGGTTAATTGCTTCCTCCGCGTCATTCCGCCTCTCAGCTTCGTTCTCGTGTGTGTACCGAGCTTAAGCGTTCCGTCGCTCTCGTTCGCGGCCGACTGACTAGTTAGCCGTGCACGTGATACACGACACACGACTCGCGAACCCGACAGAGTGGTAGCTTAATATCACAGTTCGTCGGTGCTTGAAAATTTGGCGCCGAGGACGAGGAGGATCTTCTTGCGCGAGTGGCCGCGTTACGTTCTCGACGTCCCATCGGCGCGTCGATGCGTTCCCTCACACGCATGGGCTGTCCGTCGGTGGAAGCGTATCGCGTTACGCGTTCCATCCTATCGTGTGTCATTTCTGCACTCTGGAGGAAAGACCTCCTCGAGGACAGAGTGAAAAGCATTAATATTTTCTAAATCTCGTTGCGACGAATAAGGTATCCACGTGAAAATCGATATATCTATCGTACCGATTGCAATTAGAAGCGATCGAAAAAGAATCGGCTTTGAAAGAAAATACATTCCGATGAGTGTACAAAAGTTAGTGCATCGCTGTACAAGACCTTTCTGGTGTTTTGTTCTGAGCGATTTAAAAAGAGGCAAATCTTCCGATTTGGAACCGCTGGTGTACGATCGCCGGTCATTTTCACTCTATTCGATCGCAGATAACGGAATGTACGTGGGCGTGGGCGCTCTTTGTGTAGAATATAGAGGCTATCGACGTACGAGCAAAAGGAACGCAGTGATCAAGGGACACTACGGAAGTAGAGAAGACGTTTCAGCGCTACCTCTTGTTACATACGAATGTATCGTCCATCGAGACACACGTACACCGATTCCAACCTGCCAATAATCTGAACAATAGACTACGACAATGGAACGAAGGCTCGAGCGTCGATCAAAATCGCATCTGCGACGACAACAAATACGCCAACCCAACCATCGATTTTGAAACATATCTTTCACTCCGCTACCTGCCGTTTTCGTGATTTCTCCCGTCGTTATTCGTTTTTCCGTTCTTTCCTTTCAGGGTACGTAGGAATAGCGCTCAACGGATGTGCACGTTTTTTTCGCAATTCCATCGGCCACTCTTTGAAAAGTCTCATTTAGTTTTTTGGTCCGGTGCCTGCATCGAACACCCCTGAGGCTATCAGAGCCTTCGCCGCATCCACCGTGTACGTAATTCCTTCAGTTTTTTTTTTCGCCCTTCTGATGGTGGAATCGTTTAGAATGTTGCGAGTCTAAAAAGCAATTGGGGATGTATTTTAACATCGTTATTTACCGTAATATCGTTGCAATCTGTTCAATTCAGGGAACACTTTCAGTTCCAACACCTACATACATGCCACCTGTAGACGTTTGAGAATTCTCCGCGTTAACAGCTTCGTTAATTGTGCGTGACCCCCTCCACCCGTAGCACCCGGATCCGTTTTTCGCGATAACGAGGTGGTCACGGGTGCGTGCACACGCCCCTATCGGGCCGTTCTCAGAATCGGTCCAATAACGGTCGGCAATAAAAACAGTTGTTTCGGGAGACCGGGCCACTCCCAACTAGGATTCGGTAATCGCGATAACGGGGACACGATCGCGATGGGCGTTTCTGTGACCGAATTATTATGCACGTTGCGTACGGGGGTCGTTGAAGAGGCTTGTATCGCGAGTAGGAACGGGGCGGTGGTGAACGTGTCGCTCGTTTCGTACGGTGTTGATAATTTTATTATGCCGTCGTTCGAAATGCTAACGAGGCACGCGTATTCTCTCTAAGGAAAGCGGAGCGTAATAAATACCGATTAACGGGTTAAAGTAATCCTTCGTAGACGATAGCACTGCGACATGGAAGCGTCGATCGCGCGTCGGAGGATTTATTACGGGATTCTTTGTCGCGCCCGCAAAAACATAGACGCGAGAAACGTGTCGCAGTCAGCCCCGAGTACGAGTCAAAGAGAGTGGGTATCAAAGTCGGAGCCATTATTCGAATGGATCTCACCGCGACGTCGACCTCTCGCGGTTCACGAGTTTTTCTCTTAGCGGGGCCGATTTTTCCGCTGCTACCATGGACATTCGTGGTCTTTGACGCGAGCACGCAGACCGTGGCCAGGGATAAAGTACGCATAAAGTTGAACAGCCGTTAAACATCGCGTTCAGCGATCGACCATTCCTTTCCCAGTGTTCGCGCACCCTGTCCCTCGATCACTTCCGTCGAATTTGCAGTGGAGACATTTGCTGGCGTAACAGCCGGCCAAGTTGGCGAGCGTGGTACGGAAAAATACGGGAAACGGAAGTTGGCTTCGTAAATCACGAAGTTACCCGGTGCCGTGGTGGCTCGTGGCGAAAAACTTAAAGACGCGCGGAAAAGTCGACCGGGGAGACTCTTGCGAAATATCTATCAACCGTCATACCGAACTGTCCCCGAGTTTCGACAAGTTTTCCGCGCTAGGCGAGACAGGAGTCGAAGTCTGGGAGACGAGCGCGCGACGCTTCGCTCGGACGAGTTCTCCTCTTTGCCGAGGCAGTAACTTCTCTCGGCTTCGCGGTACGCGAGACGTGTAGACGCGTCTATGTGTCCCGAAACTCTGCCAGGAGAATAACCGTGTTTGAAATGGTGTGTTTCAGGTCTCTGTCACCAGGACGCGGTGCACATTACGGCAATCCTGGGGGAGAGCGTTGTCTTCAATTGTCACGTAGAGTTCCCCGGTGAGCACCCAGTGCCCTACGTTCTCCAATGGGAGAAGAAGGTAGGCGACACGGTACGATATCGGACGACACCCTCTGCTCTCTATATCCGTGAGTTAAATACGTGGGCCCCGCTCGACGAACGATCGCGTTCTGGTATCAGCGATCGAACGGAACCGATTGGTTCGATCGCACACGGGTTATTTATTTAGTCTTCTGGGTGAAAAAGGGCATTCGAATAACGAATTAAATCCCGGTACAAACCCCCCCTGGCCAGATATTTCGGGTCGGACGAGCTGGAAATTCATCGAAATCGTCGACTTGCTTCGCTGCCGCGCGGTACCACGGCTTCCTTTTAATTTTCCCGGTCGAACGTTGCGTAATCGGGAACTGGAGCGTGAAACCTGCCGGCGGGGAAGGCGACAGAAAGAGTCTAGCGTACGGATGAATGGTGCTCTCGTGTGAGCCACGCGATCGAATCTTCCACCCTCCGCCCGACTCGACCCGACGTTGCTCTTTTTATCGTTTCCTCTGCCACCGACAAGGCACGGTCACCGGCCGTCCTGTGCGCCGACGTGTTTACTTACCGGTGGTTCTCGCCTCTACCGCCGGTTTTCAATGTTCGACGCACCGTTCGCGTTCTCTCGTTCGTTTTCGTTTAAATTTTCAAACACGAGGCTCGCGAGCACGCGAACCGAGAGCTTCGATACGCCACGGGGATTCCGTTCGGTAAACGATACGCGACGGCAAAAGAATACAGATGCACGACCCGAATCGCTCGGTCAGTCGCGTCCCATCGCATCCGCGCTGAAATCCACGCGGAGAATTTATGGACACTGTGTCGGTGAAGAGTCGGATACGGGCGTGCTAGGCGATACCCGATCGTTAGAACGGACGCGTCAGCCGCGGTTGGACTTTTATGGGTTCGCGCGGGCAAAAACCGTACGCCGGTGTGCAGAGCTAAAAAATGCGACCGGTAGCGAGTCGGGACGCGATACACGCTGATACCAGACGCGAGGAAAAGAGGAGGAGGCGGAAGCGGGGCCCCGTGAGCACACATTACGTTCTTAAAGCATCGCAGTATTTGTCGAAGATACTTTTTTAATTGGCTTACGTATTGTTTATTCGGCGATTTGTTCGCTTCAGTGCTTACGTTTTTTTCGTGCTGTATATTATCTCGTTTTGGTTGGAATCAACGGCGAACGGGACACGCCTCGTGTTCCCATCCGGAGCGGGAACGTTATTCCGTGTTGCGTTGGCTTCCCGCTCGCGTAGCGTAACGTAACTAATGTACAACGTTTCTTTCCACGGTATATTTTGATATACGTATGTATCCGATCCGGACTGGAGAGGGCAGAGCACGTTTTTCTACGTCGATCAACGAAGTCATCCGAATCACACGATCTCTCGACCAGCAACGGTTCCTACGGATTAATTCGCATCACTCGCGCATATATCGTCTCTCACATTCACATTCTCGCATCCCACGCGGCGAATCATCGTAACGCGCAACGTTACCGAGGGTGAAACGTCGTATCGTTGCGGATCCGCGAGGGAAGGAGATTTGTAAATTCTACGTACTTTCGGTCGATCTCACGACGAAACATTTATTTAAAATACATATGTTTACGGGCGTAGCCCCGTTTGTACAATATTCACAATAATGATTGGTGTCGAGCCCTCGTGCATAGAAGCATGAAAATGAGATCCACTGGTAGTCGGTACGGAACATCAGTCAAACGACCTGATGCTTGAATATATGCATTTAGGAATCGCGCTCCTTTCCTCGCGCATCCCTTCACTGCGTTATACCCCATCTCTTGGATCGAGGGAGAGTTCGTTGCACCGATTCGAGAGAAAGAGAGAGAGAGAGAGAAAGGGCTGTTCCTCGTCTCGCAATCATAGAACACACTGTCTTTCGATCTGGCTTGGTGAATCGACAATCAATCTTCTTTTCTCTCTGCGCTGCTGTGACAATCTATCGGATCTGTACAGAAAAACTTCTAAACGTCTATCCAAATCTGTCTTCGAGGGGTGTTCACGCGTTAGTACGACCCTTTCGATCGGCGAGCTTCGTCGAATGCTGAATACATGCTATTCTTGTATTCCGAGACACGAAGAAGAAAAATTACGTTGCACAATTTAGAATCACGTGGAAGTTGTTTACGGCTGAGCTCGTCGATCGCGAAACAATCGCGACGTAGTGCACTTTCCTTTCCTCTCGGGGGGGGGGGGGGTGGAAAATGAGGAAATCACGTCTCTGTCCCTCTAACCTCTGGTGCTTTGCATGAACGCCGCGGACACGGACGGCTGACGGATTCGATCAAAGGGATTCGCCGCTGGGAAGGTTGTTGCGTTTCTTTGAAACCGATGACCCGAGCAGAACGCTACGTAACAACGGAAGAGTTCGCTCGGGATTCCGTTGGTTTCCAAGGGAACGCGTGGACTTTTAATCAACGCAACCCGCCCCAGCGGCAATCTCCGCCGTCGATCCCAGAGCTCGCACGCGAGCACGACCGCGCGTATACCTAACATGCCATAAGATGAATGGTCAGTTCCTCGTATCGTTGGTGTAGCATTAAAAAATTATGGCTCTGCCTGCAATGCGTTATCTCGTTGTCGTTACGAGCCAGTCGCACCCTGCATGCTCGTAGTTTCCGCCAGACTAATCTTCGTGTCACGGGCAAACGTACGGTCGAGGCGTTGTCACCGGTTACCGTTTAATCCTCCGTGTTTCAGGAAAAACGGGCGGGGGGTAAACGACGCCCAACGACGTCCAACGATAGCTGAAAGTATTTAAAAAAAAAGGAAGAAAAAAGCAACTATGAATAAAGCTTTCGCTTCCACTGTGACGGCGTACATTGGTCCGTGTTCCGGAACGAAAGTTCGCGGTATAATAGGTACGGGAAATTCGAACGCGAGGATTTTCCTGGGGCAAATAAACCTAAAGGGAGGGCCGGTGGCGTGGATCGACACCGGATTTCGAGACGATTACCGGCTGCATCGACCGGGCGAAACGCATTAATCGTGAATTCAATATTGACTCGGCAAACCTGCGTATCCATCGTCGTGTAATTAATTAATCGATCGATCGGTTCCGCGGGACAATGCTGTGATTGCCGCAATGACAATCGCATCCGCCCGCTTCAGGGCGGCAAGATTCTCTTCTAACGACCGGTACCCGTTTGCACGCGCAGACGCGATCACAGACTTCCTCCGCGCGATCACGGTTCCGTCCCGAGATCGTCCGACAGAAATTGATTGGAAGTATAATACCGTCATTGTTCGGTTATCGTTAACGGCACGTTTTCGAATTTACCATCGTTTGCCACCGGACATATTTATTCCCTGATTCGAGCGGGGCGAGTACGCGTTATCGAGGAAAAAAGAGGCTGTCGTTCAAGATGATTCAGCGTGAAATCAATTACGACGGAAACGAGCGATCGAGATCGTTCTTAAAGTGGCTTCTTCTGAACGAAACCGTAGATGTCGAGGGACGCGAACGGAACGATGCGCCGCCCAGTCGCAATTTCCATTTCCAGGCGGTCCGCACGGCGGAGCTCTAGGCTGCAGCCTGTTTTCTTTTTTATACGCGCATAAATCACGCGGGGAGCCCCGGGCTCCTGTACCGTTCTTCTCCCTTGCTCCTCGATTCGCCCCGTGCCACTGCGGCTGACAACTAATTTCTCTTCCCGTCCGACCTTTTTCCTAGTCGTGGCGCGATGCAGCGCGGCGCGGCCGACACGCGCGATCACTTTTCGCGGCTGCTCCGCTACTGTAGTCGGTAGCTTGCAGTATACGTTTTCTGCTCGTCTTGTGCCATCTCGTTTTGTCGGCTTTATGCTCGTCCATGCGCAGTTTTGCAATCGTTACGCAAGACGAACGATCCACCGTGACGAGCTGGAATCGCTTCCTCGGATATCGTTTGAAATTAAGGGTTACCGATCCTCGTGAAACCAACGACTAATTTTCCTGTCCGAATAAATTCTAGAGTAACGGCGAAACGGAGACGCTCGAGAGCGTTCGGAAAATACTGAATTTTTTTCGAATTCTCGAGAACGAACGCGTACGCGGAATAATTTCAAGTACGTTTGAGTAGTTTAATGCAAAGCTTGGCCGGGAGCTCGGAGTGGAACGAACCGGGGAGTCGATGATTTCGAGCAACGTTCGCGTAAAAAGCCACGGAGAAATAATTCCGAGTTTTAGAACACGAATAGAGAATCCCGATACTGTGTGCTTCGGTACAGTTTCCTTCCGTCTATTTTTTTTTTCCTTTTTTTTTTTTTTTTTTTTTTTTTTTTTTTTTTTTTTTTTTTTTGGTTCCGTAACCACATACCATGTGTGTACCAGCAGATAGGAAACGCGGAGGCGCGTTTTATTTGCCCTTTATCCACTCTCGGAGTTCCGCGTAAACGGGTAAAAGAAAAAGGGATACCCGCATTAGGATTTCGTAAACAAACGCTCGGCGCCCGTGTAATGTCTGCACGGGTGCAGGATTTTCGTTGCGGGAGACAGATGCGGGGTCACGCATTCGAATCCCCGGTTCTCGTTTTGTCTTGGCTTTTAGCCGGAATGAAAACCGCGAGTTGCGCGGCGAGCACAATTATCGAGGATCCCGAGTCGATAGGAGCCGCAACAAAGCGACGTGCCGTGACGCTGTTCAATTGCCTCGCGTTTATCTAAATGATATTCCCGTTTCGACTAATGGAACACGGTGAATAGGTAACTGTACGATCTCCCGGGGTGCTTGTTTCCAAACGACGTTTGAAGGTCTCTCGAAACGTGTTCCCCCATCTCTGAAACACAACGCAAATGCGTCTACGGAAATCACAAGTTACACATGGGTTGTTAGGGAACGCTCGAAGCTACTTGAATTCAGATTATTGCCATTGTTAGCATAGGCGTGTAACATTTAACGGTATTTTTCAACTGCAGTTACAGTATACCGATAACGAAAGCACCGATTAAACCGTCTTGTCGTTCAGCAATATTCTCCCGAGAATTGTCGCGTAGCGACACCCTTCCTCGTCCCACCCTCGACCATCTAACCGTTCGTGTTTCCCCGACTGACATACAGGCGTTTATCCGTGGGTAATTTGCATATACGCGGCGTCTGTTTGCATCGTCGAGTGTGTTTAGGCGGATAGCAAACAAAAAAAAAAAAACAAGCGAGGAAGAAGGGATGAGTTGCGGTCCGTCCTGTCGCGCGCCACACGAGACTCTAGAAAACAAAGTTACACCACGGGGGATTTGCAATTTGAACGCGACGGTTTCAACGAATCACCACCGGTATTTACGGTTTTTATGCTGCTCGCGTGTTTCAATATTAAAATATTTGATCAACGCGACGATCCGAATTCTTCCGACGCATAGAGAAAAATCGTGCTAGCAAACGGAAGCTGCGGCAGCTGTTACCTGACGAGAACGGAGCCACGCCGACGACCGAACAATTAAGGCAGGGTGTGGAAAAACGATCGGCCGTCGAGAGCGTCGCGTCGGCGTCGTCGCGAGCGTTCATTCGTTCGTATGGCCGAACGGTTTTGGCCTGCGCGCGCGCTGCGTCGCTGCAATTGCCGAAAAAGGGAGGAAAATAAATAAACGTCCGCGAAAAAATGTGCTAATGCTCGAGGGAAGGGTGCAACAGAGCGAGAGTAACGAGACGAGTTTTTCTTCCTGTTCGTCGCGCTCCTCTATTTTCGAAAGAGGTCGAGAGACGGGGCGAGTAGCCAGGGGGTGGCCCCGGAGCAGTTGCCGTGTCGTGGGGAAGGGTGGATGTTTCAGCCGCTAGGGAGAGACCGCCGGCCCGGAGTGTAGCGTAATTTAATGAAACAAATGGAGACAGGAGTCAACTGCGCGAACAGAGAATGCGGAGTGGAAACGAAAGGAACGAGGTCCGAATCGGGAAGGGGTCTGAAAACGAGGAAGGAGAAAAGGGAATCGCGTATACATACAGGGTGGCCGTCGATGTAACCGTTTACGCTCGAGTGCTGTCCTTTTTATGCGATATCGCGTTAACGGAGGATGACTCACCGGAACGTAAAACGATTCGATTCGACGATTTGTTCTGTCTCGGTATACAACATTCGTGGATCAGATAGAAGCAGAATGTATTCCGTAAAAGTTTGTCTCGCATCTTGCGACACACCCCGTACGCGTCCTGTACGAGAAAAGGAGAAATAGAATCCTCTTGCAATTCAATTTCTCCGGCGTTTCCGCTCGAGAAGACATCCAGTCCCACGGGAAACCTGACTCTTACCCTCTCCGTCTCCGCTATCCGCTCGTGAAACACCCTCGTCGAGGTCTACGAAAGTTGCCCGCAACCTGGCAGGTTTCCCATCCAAGGGTCCGACCGAATATTTCTCTGTTGCTCGCTCGACAACGTCCTCGTCGTCCCCCCTCCGCGGCACGCGGAATAAAAAGTCGGCGGAGCCACGACATTGCGGCATCTTTTTTTCTTCCATTTCGCCCCGGCGCCGCGGGGTTAATTATTTTCTCCGGCCGCGTAAACAACAAGGAAATGCAAATCCCGCCTCCGGGACGCCGGGGCATTCCTTGGGAAGTGGAAGTCGTTGTTTCGAGTGCGAGTCAGTAATTAGGTTTTCCTCGAAGAAACGAAGCCGCTGTGCGACGCGGTCGGAAAGAAAGAAACAAAAAAAAAAGCAGGGACCATTTTTATTTCGCGAGACTACGATATTCCGGGCGAGTTGGAATCCGCGTCGCGTTTAAACACCGTGTTACGTTCTCGGGCCGGTGAGAATGGAGGAGAAAAAAGGAGGAAGCGAGCGGCGTGCTGTCGCGTTACGTTTACAATTTCTACGACGAAGAAGCAATTTTCCGCTCCGAATGTACCGCAGCTTGCGGGCCGTCCAAATCTCCGGATAATTCGCAATTAATAGGGAACGCGGTCCGAAGGAGAAGAAGGTCTTTCGACGCTGGCGAAGTTCGACGCGTAAAAGAAGGATGTTCTCGTTAATATGCAGATCGGATCGAGTTCGATCTTCCGCTTACGCGAATGTAAATTTCGTCGACGCCCGGGCAAGTCTTTCGCCGGATATAAGGGGAAATCTTGTTACGGGAGTTTAAGGTGGAATTAATTTTGGTTCGACAGCGGTGGGGAGACGATGAATCCGCGGGCAAAACGACGTCGTAAAGTCTTTGCTAGAAAGTTATCAAAAGTTGCTCAACACCGCAGGTCCTTCCGCGCGCGGTTCCACGGCGTGGATACAATTTAAATTCTCCGACCGTAATCCAAAGAACCGGGAACAAAACGCCTCCTCCGTAGAGACGGTGGACCGCTTTGAAATCGCGGAAAACATTCCCCGTAGCAATTAATATTTCGCGACGAGGATTTAAAAGGAACGGTCGTGCGCCGAGTAAGAGTCTCTCGCTTGGCTAGAATCGATTGGCACGAGCCTCCTATAAATTTCTCCCGAACATCCTCGACGAAACCTCCGGGACGAGTTTGCGGTTGTCGATGCGGCGCTTCGAGAAACGCTGCCCTCTCGCGCGTTATCGATTGAACGTTAGCCGGTTAACCCGTAGTTGGCTTAAAAATAGGACAGCGTAAACCACCCCCGCGTGGCCAGCTTTACATTACACGAACCTACCACCCCACGGACCAGTTCTTGCAACGTACGAGGAATGTGCTTGGCGTCCGACATCCCTGGCCCAACTTACTCCTCGTCCCTTTTCCCCACGAGCGTAGGACTCCGAGACGGAACTACGATCCCCCACCGCGATCTTCACGTTTCGGCGTATCTCTCGTCGTCGTCGTCGTTGTCGATCGATGGCGCCTATCATTTTAAACAGATCGACAAGCGATTACGTTTTCGCCGAATACCACCGACAAGATTTATAATTCCGTGTAACGCAAGGCCAGGCGATGCGACCTGAATACCTAGACAAGTCGAAACCGCGAGTACGAACGGCGAAAAACGGCTTTCGATTGGTTCACGTAGACTTCGAACGGTCAAGAGCGTAACAGAAACGACTGATTCTCCCGATACTAAATCGTTCCGAGCAATGCAGAGAGAGAGAGAGAGACGTGTTATCGTACGGGGTTAGGAGGTCTACATGCATAATGCAGAGCGCACGGAGGCCAGGCTGAACTACTCAACTGTGTCAGGGTTAACCCCCTCCTCGACGCTCGATTCCACGTGCAGATTCCACCGTTTCCTCCCTCCCTCCAACCCTCCCACCAGCACACCCGCCCGCCCATTTCTGTTTCTCCCGCATCGCGAGTTCAGGGCTTCGTGGCTTGTTATATCCGCTAATTGGCGGCTTCGTCTTCCCTTTTCTGGCGTTGTTGTTATTAATGCCACCCTCGAGATATGAGTCGCCTAACGAGATAATTAACGGAACCCGACCCAGCCCGGCCCGTCAACCCTTTTCAACCTTTTTCAATGCTTGAAAGCAGGATTCGAATTCTGGAACGTTTCGAGTGTTCGAAGACGCGCACTATTCGGTGCACACTCGGAAGGACATAGAAACGGAAACCCGAATTCACAAACCGTTTGAAAACAGGCGAACCTAGCGACTCGTCAGTGGAATTGATCAGCGTCTGATCAGACACCGTAAACTTCGAATCGTTTGTGTCGCGTTCCCAGTAAATGCAATTTAATCGCACCTGTATGTCGATTCGTAATGCAAAACGCTTCAAGAATATGCTATATGGCGAAGACTACGTTAAATTCGTAATAAGGAGGAATGGGGTCGGAATACGGAGTGTACAATGGAATCGATTAAGGAACTTGCCGATCCGTTGTCGACGCTTCCTAACACCGATCTGCCTTGTATCGCAAATCCTATTTAGAAATACGTACACACTCCGTGTGTGTCTCTAAGTTGGTAATTGCCCTACGGCGGAAACGCTGTCCCCTTAATAAGTTTTCGGAGAAGTACGCCGTCGAAGTTGCTGCCTAAACCGAAGTAGTTTAGCGAAATTCATGAACACGCCCTCCATGCCCCGTTCCACTCGAAACACTCGCAGGAACAATTAGACGAAAACGAAGCGTTTCTCGACCCGCGTTCCCCGCGATTATTACACCGTTTTGAAAAATCCCATCGGATTATCGTAGCTAAAGATCTCGAGGGAGGGTTGCCCCGCTAATATAGAGCTTCGCGAACCGGCGTAGAAGCAATTTTCCCTGGCATTTCTTCTCAGTTCCGAGCAAACTCGTGGAAGAACTCTGTCGACTTTGGGGCAGCGATTCACGAAAGAACTCCGTCTCCCCTTTCTCTCGGGCATGTTAATGAATATCTACGCGAACCGTACGCTCGCTGTTCCGCGCCGACGCGGGAAACTTCTGAACGTCGGGACATGGAAACAAAGCGACGAAATAAATATCGGCCGGAGTGGAAAGTTTAAACGTGGGGCGCAACTCGTCCGACTCCGAAACCGGTCTCGATTCCCTGACGGCGGAATTTCGTTCGCGTTTAAATTACCCGATTAATATTAACGTCGGCCCACCAGACGGCGAGGAAATTACTCGACGGTGGAATACCGCGGTCGAGAAGCGAAAAGTAACCGGTGGCTACGGACGGGAACGTCGGAACTCGCGTCTCGTTAACATTTCACTCGTTCGGTTACCGCGAGGATCGACTCGATCTCCGGCCACCGCAACCCTTTAAATATCAACCTTTGTCCCAGCGACGGAACAGAGACGAACAGACGTACCTACGTCCGCTCGCGCTCGATGAATTATCAAAATTTCCGCAACACACGCTACATACGGCTTCCGCTATCCCGTCCGTGGAGAAACTGGTTCGTACTTAAAGGGTTACGTTCCTCGAGGGAGAGCCCCCCAACTTCCGATGTCGTTTTATTTTCCACGGTTCGCGTACCGTACATTCTGCAGTCCATAGAACCGCGACATGAATTATCGAAACGGTAGTTGGAAACAAGATGTTCATTTGTTGTGGACGATTTCTTCGTGAACGCATTATTTCGCTTCATGCTAGTGTCAAATCCAAGTAGCGTCCTGTTCGACGACAATAAAGTTGCTCGCAATACCGTGCAGTAATCGCAACAGTGGCAATCGTTCGAGGCAGAAAACAATTGTCAATTAACGGTCGTTGGACGTACAATGTTGCATTGTAAAATTGAAACTTCGGAGAAACGACATTTTACATGCGCCAACACGATAGAACGAGGGAGACAAAAGAACGCCGACTGGAGAATAAAACAAAGTCGGCTGACCTACATAAGCGACGCGCGTAGGTGTAAAAGCGAAGCATTCGCGCGAGAGGGAGTGAGACTTATTCCGCTCAAGCTCGTGTCTAGCGATAAAACCGTATATTCCAGCTAGAGGGGAGTAGTTCGCCTTTCCTCCTCTTCCCGCCTTTCATTTCTAGTTCGTAGCTAGTTCGTAGATCGAAGGAACCGATCAGAGTTGCGATAGAGGGAAGAGGCGAAATTGGTAGCTTGGCCCGTGCTTCTTCAAAGTACCATTCAGCTTCAGAATGTATTCCAGTTCCGCGCATTCTTCTGCTGCTGCAATGGTTCGTCCGGCGGAGGAGTGCTTTTCATTAATTCGAAAGTCGGGAAATTCGAGCTCGGTTTGATCTTCGAGAAACCATCGTTCGACACCTACGATTGTTACAATTCTTCCATCGAAGTTCGAGCAAGAATTAGCACAAGTGCTTCCAACGAACGTCGAACGTTCACCCCGTTCATCTTCGTCCCATCGAACGTGAAATGTACCGGGAACTAGAAGCAGCACCGTGAGGAGCTCGCTGGCGCTTAATTTCTTCCCCCGTCGCGGCTGAACGAGCCGGAGGAAAAGAGTTTTTAGAGTGGAAAAAGGACCAATTGTTTTTCACGTTCGAGACATTGGGACGCGGGAACGCGTTCCCTCATTGTTTGTCGAGGGACTTGGTGAAACAGCGCGTCGCAGCGGGGCCAAGCGCGGTACGACTCGCCGCGGGATCGTGATATCGAACGAGCTTTCCGTCGCTCGGGGGAGAATAATATTGAAATCAGTGCGGTTCGTGCTCGGGAGTACCGACGACTACGACGCTCGTTCGTCGCCGCAACTAGGCCACCTCGGAATAGAAACCGTCAACTGGGACAGTCATTGGCCAACGTACGATCGTCACGGCATGTCCGCGAGTTTTCTTGCCCCCTTCGACTTTTTCCTTCCCTTCGATCGAGCGTGTCGCGTCGAGCTGCCAAACCTGCGCCAGTAGAATAGCCCCGTTCCGTGTCAGACACGAGCAGATTGCCCATTCTACGTACGATTTCTTGTCCGGCGAACCAGGCCGTCGCTCGATTCCGATAAGAATCGGTCCGATGAACTCCGATGAACCTTCGGACGACTACGAGATGAAACGGGAACGATTGTTCCGAACCAACATCCGTTCTTCCCTCCTCGCTGACAATTTTCCAACACCCGCCGCGCGCCCATTCGATTCGATACTCGTTAATGCCCGTTCACACCTTGGAATTTGTAACTATGAAGGATTAATTTGCACGATCACCGTAGCTTGGCTCGTTTCAATGCCACGCATTCTGCACCGGTCACATTAACGCAAAGCTCGATTCGATCCGTGTTTTATCCGCGACGTTTGAATTCGAGGTAGGATAGTTGCGTACGAATAGTGGCGCGAAGACGCGTTTGGAAAACGACCGTTTTATATTATAGTTCGCTTCGTGAGAAATGCATGGAAACAATAGCAAGATCGATCGGGGGATAGCTTTCCTCGTTGGTTCTCGTTGAAAGCATCGATCCGTTGCTCGCATGCCTCTAATGCCTCTTTCCTATGCCGGACATTGTTTCGCCGCATCGTGACGATCGTCGATCCCAGATAACGACATTGTTCCGTCGATCGAACGATCGCTCGCGGCTGACTTTCTTAATCCGTCGCGATCGGTTCGTCGGCCACTGTCTGCGATCGATGATCCATTTTTGCATGGCTGACTTTGCACGTTTCGCGTCGCGTCGCATGGAACTTCGGAGTCCGTTTCTCCCCGATTTTTCCCAGCAGCGCCTTCTCGAACCACGATGTGCGTGAAGTAACATCCGAATTTGTGAAAAATTCAAAAATGTTTATTGTACCAGTTTCTACTAGTTTCGTATCGCGTTGTACCGTTGAGAGTTTTCTAAAATTTGAAACAGTTTTCAAAAAATAAATAATATTACGAGCAATTAGCTTTTTCATTTTTTTTTTTTTTTTTTTTTTTTCGAAAACGGTTTCAAATTTTATAAAACTGTAGACGGTAGAACGTAGTACAAAACTGGTACAACGATCATTTTTGAATTTGTCACAAAAACGGGGGGTTAAGTTCACGCACATCGAACCACGCACGGACGTCCGTGCCTGGGGATTACTTTTTCATCGGCGCGCAACGAATTCCTTTGTGGGCCTCGGTAGAAGCTTGCATGGAAAATGACAGTTGCCGTGTGACGTCCTCGGCCGAGCAAACGTAACGAGCATTGCAGATTTAAAAGGATGCCAGGTGTGTCCCGACTTCTCGTTGGATCGACAAGAGGAACACGTGTCGCTTGCTCGTCACGTTTCCCGGCCGCGAGGGGGGGGGGGACCTCCCGGACTCGGCGAGAACCGGCTCGCGACCGCTCGTAGATCGTTTCCGCTCTTCACACACGCTGCATCCCCTGTCTCTCGTCATTTGTCATTTCATTATCCCGGTAAGCTGGTGCGAGCGAGTCTTGGACTACGATCGCGAGTATTCGCGTCGAACGCGCACGATTTTCTTTCAACAATGTCGCGAACGCGTTTCCGTGCTCCTTGGTCTTCCAAAGGAGCGACGATCGTTGGGTCGAGTCGAGTCGATCGACTCTAGCTTTCGACGACGAGCTTTCGAATCGAATCGAATCACGACGCGCGACAGACAATCCCGCCGAAGAGTGTCTCGCACCAGTGCGTAACCGTTCATGGCGATCCCTCGTTTATGTTGCGTGTTGGTGTTGGTGCAAGGGGCAGGAGATACCGATATACATATGGTACGAGTCGTATCCGACCCACAGTGGCGATGGTTACGAAGGTCGAGTCTCGAGAGTCAGCCCGAATTCACCGTATGGCGTGGCGAGCCTGAACCTGACAGACATCCGTGAGAGCGATCAAGGATGGTACGAGTGCAAGGTCGTCTTCCTCAATAGGTCGCCCAACAGTCACAAGAATGGTACCTGGTTCCACCTGGACGTTCACGGTGAGTAGTACAACATATTTATAGAATCGCATGGCATTTTCAGGGAGAGAATCGCGTTCGACTTTACGCGGACACGGACGACGACTGCTCGACATTGCGGTTAATGGACACCGATGTTAATGGCTCCCAATTTACATTTAGGCGAAACGTTCTGCGCGATTGATCCGCTTAATCGCGCGTGCGATTCCAAATCGGTCTGCCGACGCTCGTTTATCAGACTACAACACGTTGGTCGCGATTAGTGCTCGGTAGCTTCGTTCCTCTGTCGTCTTCGTTCTCGAAAAATTTCCGCTCGTAGATGTTAACCGCGTTAAGCAACGAGATTTCGCGACGTCGCCGTATCGATTAAGAAGTACTTAATTGCGGTAATAAGGGACGGTCGGAGCACCGCGGGAGCGCAGTTATAGTCGAAAGTTCTATCCATTTCGCGGTCGAGTTGGTGAAGTTACGTCGATTGCACCTCGGAGAGTCTCATTAATATTACCTAGAGCTTAAGAAGATTTTACGGGCACGACGACTAGCGTAGTTTTACGGCGCCTGTAACGGCGGGAAACTTGGCCGAGTCCGCGGGCGACATCCTATCGTTTTACAAGGACTTGTAAATTTTTATACCCTCGAAGGGAGCAGGGTCCGTGCACCGATTCGCCGCGTCTTCCACCGTCGCGAAGTAAAATGGAAAAGAAAATCCGGTAAGCGTCACCGATAACAGGGAGGCGGAACGGAGGAATAAAAAAGAAACGGTAGGAAAAGGAAAGGGAGGTGACGTTCTCGGTGAATTCAATTCAATTCTTCCGTCGAGCGATGCGATAAAGTTTTACGCGTTACGCCGACGGGACGACGACGAGGAGGAGGACGTCGAGGACGGGGTCAGTGAACCGAACGATAGCAACTGCGAACGGGAAAAATGGTAGCGAGGAGAAAGAAAAACTTATTGCCGCGTTTTGTTCGGCCGTAAACGACGACGAACGGCCCCGGGGAAGAGAAACATTTAGATGGCTTAGGAAATGTCGCGTCTTCCTTTTTCCTCTCGTCACGTCACCGACGTTTTCTCCTCGTCTTCTGTTTTCCCTCGTTGTCTGCCTCCCACGACCCCCTTCGTCGAGCCCACGGCCACACTCGACGTCCTCTAGTTGACGACGACGACGACGACAACGACGATGACGGGGTAACGTCAGTGGCGAGCGACGATTGCGTCGACTAAGGATTATGCCAACGGCGTCAAAGGGAGAAGCACTCGGCCAGCGAAAGCGTTCAGACCCCTTTGTGCTTTTTCTCGAGTCGTCTCTGCCCGGACGTTTGCTCGCGTTACACGCGTAAACTGTTGTCCCTGTTTCCGTCCCCGTGTTTTCGCCTTCGGCTTTGCGTGCCTCGATCTCTTCCGTTTCTTCTCGGTCGTCGCTTACACCGCGACGTTCGCGGTAATTCGATGGAAACTTCCGAAAATACGCGGTAAACCGCGGGCCATTCCACCCAATATAACCAAGAGACGGAGAAGAAAGAGCCACAAAGCGATTCCAAGTGCTCGAAATCTCGTCGACGCTCCCGCGATATTTCAGTGAATTTTCCCAACGTCTCCCACCAAGGATTTCCCTTCTGTGGCCCTGTCGCCGGTTTTCTATGTTCTTTATTGTCTCCGATCTCGACTGTCGTCTCTGTTCTCGAATACACCGCAAAGAGCACGCTTTGCGCGACGAAAATGGATGGTCCTTTGTATCGCGGTTGTTGTCGATGTCGTTGAAGAGCCGCCGCCGCCTCCGCCGCGATTTCTACCGGGTGGAAACTCATCGAGGATAAAAACGTTCGAAGAGTACCGCGGAAGCGGTTCCTAAGCGTCCACGCGACGCGATTCGAGGATTTGATTGTTCCCCCTTAAATGACGTTTCCTCGGTATAATGCATCATCGCCATCGGTCGTCGACCCCATAAAAGTCTCGTTCTTTTCC
The DNA here is from genome assembly GCF_001272555.1 of Dufourea novaeangliae. Classification (NCBI taxonomy): domain Eukaryota; kingdom Metazoa; phylum Arthropoda; class Insecta; order Hymenoptera; family Halictidae; genus Dufourea; species Dufourea novaeangliae. The sequence continues at coordinate 137,136 of NW_015374290.1, read as the reverse complement.
TTCTATTCCCGTTTGGCCCACAATCAATAATGACGAACTAGAATCGGGCTGGTCGAATGTTTTTCCTCTCGATTGCTTCCACCGTAGTTCCTAGGTTTGTCTTTAGCCTGGACAAATTTGGTAAAAGCGGGCCGTTTGTTTTCCACAGCACCGCCAAAGTTTAGCATCATACCGGAGGACATGATCTACGTGAATGTGGGCGACGCAATAATATTGAACTGCCAAGCCGAAGGCACGCCGACGCCGGAAATCCTCTGGTACAAGGACGCGAACCCGGTCGAGCCGTCGGCTACCATCGGAATATTCAACGACGGCACCGAGCTTAGGATTGCGACGATCAAGAACGACGATATCGGGGATTATACGTGCATAGCGCGTAACGGAGAGGGTCAGATCAGTCACACGGCCCGCGTTATAATCGCAGGTGAGTAAGATAATCGGAGAACTCATCCACGAGTTTTCGACGTCGCGACGTTACGGTTCTATGGAACCCTGTCTTCGCGTTAGAAACTTGCCAGTCGTCGTGGAAATCAATGGCCGGATAAGAATCGCGAATATAAGTCGACAAACAGAATGTTTCTTTAAAGACCCAGGCGACTGAAAATTATGGCAAATCCTTTTTTCTGCCGTCGTTCGCAAAGTTCCAGCGACGAATCGAAATCGTTCTCCCTTTGAATAGAAATTGAAACGGAGAACGCGAAACCGTAATCCGATTTATTCGAGTCGTCTTCCGGTTTCACGGAGAATCCGGTGAACCGTGCGGCCTCTATTTCGAAGCTCGAGCGAAGAATTTATCCGCGCGCGGATAATTAATGCACGCCAGATCGTTACGATAATTACCGGCCGGGTTATTAGAAGTTATCGGGGTATTTTCGGTAGACGGTAATCGATCCAGCGCCGATAATGAAATTCCGATAACCGCGACGCCAGAAAATGCCTCGACGCGACCCCGTAGGTTTTTGTTGCTCGTCCGCCGGATTCGTGTCGACGTCCGGGAGAAATTTCCGCGACCGATTATCGTCGATCGATCGGACGATCGCTCCCGTGCGTCGTCATCGGGTCGATTGCTCGAGGATCGTTCGAGGATCGTTCGAGGATAGCTTGAAGATGGTCGGGTGATTCTCCGGTACGCTCTGTTCCGAGCCAGCCACGCTCTTACCGGCGATTTTATGGAACTTCTTAAAGTCTCGTTTAACCGAATCGCCCCCAATGGGACCGCTGAAATGTCCCCGGTAACGGTATAACTTTTACGTCACTTTTAATCTCCAAACGTCTTTAGAGCGCTCGTGAAATTGACCAGTCGGGGGGCCGTTTCAACTTCTATGTAACTTTCCGCGGCGTTCCCTCCGCGGTGCATATTTTAATTAAGGGGCATTCGAGTTATTGCCGCAAAGTGGTAGTTCTCGCGCCACCTACCAGCCGCGAGCCGGTACTCGGATACACGTATAGACTCGTATCCCGCCCCCAAGGAGTACAAAAACAGCCCACGCCTCAGCACCGGTTGTGCCTTCGTAGTGTTCGGATTATTTCAATTGTTCGCTCGGGTGGTATGTACGAAACTTTTCCCTCTATCGTGAAATATCCGGGCAAACATCCATTATACTCTCGAGCAGCTCGCCGAGGAGTCGATGCGTCCGTTGGTATCGAGGCCTGTGCTCGTTCGCGATAAAACTCGCGTTAGGTAAAGCGGTTGAAGCATTAGACGTTCCGGATGCCGCTCGTACCACGAACCAATTAGGATGTTCCTCGCGAAGGGGCGAGTTAAAAGGCGATTTGTCTCGTTCACCGCGCGCACCCCCGCGCTCGGTGTGTGCGGGGACGGTCGATCGGTGTTTTTCCTCCCTTCCAGCCTGGGCTCATTTTCCACGAACGCCGCAGATTTGTAGGCTTCGTTACTAGCCCGGGGGAACATTCGTCTTCATCATCGCGTGCTTCCTTTCCCCATCCGCCCTGGCTTTTGCTACGGTTAACGACTCGTCGATTTACTACGCCGACCAACGCGTCGGTTTTCTCGCGTTCACGCCACTATTCATCGCTTGACGACCGATGAATCGGCTGAGATACGGAAGTGTGTTGTTTTAAATCGATCGGCCAATGAGTCTAGTTGTAAACGCGATCTTGAATCTCAACCGAGGACCTCCCCCCCCATTCGTCCAATGCGGACAGAAAAATCCAACGACCCGGACTGTCGGCTTTCGAGCGAGATTTATAGCAGCGACCGAAAGTCTGGCGAAAGTTTCGGACTAATAAACAGTTGCCGTCCACGGCAGAGTCTCAACGCGCAGTCACGCGGGTGCAAAGTAGACGGGGCCACCTCGTACTCTTCGCGTATAAAACGCCGTCGACAGACTACGGCACTAATGCGAGGAGGATCCTCGTGCAACCCAGCCCGACCGAACTTGCTCCTCTCGCCGGCGTGAAACTTTTGAATCCGCTCTTTGAATATTTACCGAGCTTCCACTCCGAAATTCATCCCCCGTCCGAGTCGTCGTCGCCGCCGCCGCCGCCATCGCTCTCGTCTCCTCGACCGTGTGTCGCGATGAAACACGGCTGCTTCCCGCGAAAATTACCAAAGGCGATCGTTGAATACACTTCATTTTCCCGCAAAGAGGGACAATTTGATACAAGAGAAGCGGCACGGCGGTGTTTCGTCTCGTCTCGTATCTCCCCGTAATGAGAATTATTTGCACGCGTTCCGCGGTTCTCTAATTCGCCGGTCTCGCGAACGAAAGAACATTAAGTGAGGCAACGGGAAACTTTTAGATTGGACTCCTGAATATTTACCGTGTCGCTGCATCTAAATTCATTCGAGGACCGCGTGAACGGGGCACAATCCGCTGGTTGAATTCTCGTGAATTTCATTGGCCCGTTTATCGGGGCGAGTCGAGGGAGGGGAGGGGGGGGGGAGAGAAGCCTTGCTTTGTCCGCAAAGTTAACTTGCCGTTTTCAGCGTCGCGGAATCCGCGGCACGCTCGCGGCGCGGCTTGCGGTTTTCGACTCGCGGCGCGTTCGCGTGCATTCAACCGCGACCTCCCATTGTTTCGAAGCAAGACGAGCGACAAGCGACAACGCGACAAAGGGCCGAATAATTTCGGTCGTTGCTCTTCTTGATACGGAAAGTCGTTCCCTGGAATCGTTTCCTTCGTGCTCGTAAACATTCTTCGTAGTAACTCGAACAAAGGCGCTCGAAATTTATGTTGAAAGTTAAAGCTTGCGACGGAGTTCGTTTCCGTTAGAAGCGTTATTTTCTCCAGCGTTATTTTATTTTCGGTCCGAAACATCCCCCTGGCGTTAGTGCCGATTCTGTTTTGCCCAACGAATGATCTCTCGAGGATGAGAATATCACGGGGTGATTCGGAAGTATATTTATACTTATACCGAATAGTATACCTATACCTATAACATATGTACGTAGGTACGTTTCTAAATCGAGAAGGTGGGCTGGTTCCCACGACCACGCGGAGGAGCCACCTTAATTCCCGACGAGTGACGATAAATCGGATTGCAGAAAATACTGCTGAATGCCGGGAAGAAGTTCGGTCTTTTGTCGGCCGTGATCGAGTCCCTCCCATTATACGTCAAGATATTCGCCGTCGTCGTTGCCGTCGCCGCCGCCGCGACGACGAGGAACTTGCTCCTCCGGCTTCCCTCTCGAAAGCCGCAAGTTTTAAAATTCTTCGAGTACGGATGGGGGAGACCTCTTGGATATCGACGAGAATATAATGCACCCTGTTGATCCTTTTTACGACGACTCGAAGCGAAAAGTCGTTCGAGTAAAAGGCGGTTTCCCGAGTGTCGGGGCCTCCTGCTCCAGATACACTCTCCTCGCTTCTCCCCACCGTCACTGGTCCTTTGTTCTTTTCTTCGCGTGAAACTCCTTCGAGTCGATTTCGACTTCTCTCGCCCGCATACGAAAATACGTCGAAACGAAAACTTTGACCGAATATTTATCGGTCTCTTTATTGAACGTGGGGGGAGGTAAAACAATCGAACCCCCTGCCCCCCACCCACGTCGTCTCGTTGATACAGAGAATATCTCTATCCGGCCTGTTCGTTTGTATGTCCATCGACGTCGTTTCGCGGTCTAGTTTTCACGGGAACGCTAACGGTCGAACGATGAAATCTCGTTTCGTGCCGCGCTTCCGCAGACGAGGGTACAAGTTAAAAGCATCCACGGGGTCCATCGTTTCGGTCAGGATATTAGTTGGCCAACGTATTTCCGGCATCGGGGGCATCGGAGGGACGAGACAACTGACGTCGACAGGTCGGCGGTAGCGTGGCTGGGTTCCGGTTAGTTATCGACGACTCGTGTACTCTATAACGATGTTTTCCCAGCTTTCCGATTATCCGCGGTTCTTGCTACGATTCGACGAATTAACGTTTATCGGCTCTGATCTACAGGCGGAGCAGTGATCACTGTGCCTCCCACGAATCAAACGAAACTGGAGGGCGAGAAGGTGCAATTCTCCTGCGAGGCAAAGGCTCTCCCGGGCAACGTGACCGTGCGATGGTTTCGGGAGGGTGCACCGGTCACGGAGGTGTCGGCGCTGGACACGAGGGTCTCGATCAAGGTGGACGGCAGCCTCGTTATCAATCCCGTCAGCGCCGACGACTCGGGCCAGTACCTTTGCGAGGTAACCAACGGTATCGGTGATCCGCAAAGCGCCAGTGCTTATCTCAACGTGGAGTGTGAGTATCGAAAACCTGCGAAACCGGCTGGGCTTGAAACGGTTCCGAAAATAACTACTTCAAACTGTTATATAAAAGTTCCGACTGAAACAGTTATCAAGAACCTTTATTCCGAGTAACCTACATTTTGAGACTTATCAGCTCCCATAACAATTCTATAACCGTTACTTCTTTGGGTTTTATATAAATTCCTACCTTAGGTTCCATACAAGGTTACGTATATCTACTCGTAATAATTTTGAAATAAATTTTGCTTATACATAGTAATCTATAACTGTAATGTGTTGTAATTTTATTTATTATAAAATTCTCTACAATCGTTACGACAATCGGTTCTGTAACCGTTTTGGAACTTATACAGAAGCTAAAAAAATAACGGTTATAGAACTGATATGGGGGCTGATATAAGAACCGAAACCGAAACCGATATAGTCTGAAATTTAGGTTCTTCGATAACAGTTTTCAAGTCCAAACTGGTGATGCCAATTCGTGCGCGATCCAGTCTGATAACAGGATTAAAAGTGCCCGAACGGTTCTTATTTGTCAGATCCGGCGAAGGTTACGTTCACCCCCACAGTCCAGTACCTGCCGTTCCGTTTGGCCGGCGTGGTCCAGTGTTACATAAAAGCGAATCCACCCCTTCAGTACGTGACCTGGACAAAGGACAAACGGCTGCTCGAGCCTTATCAGACCAAGGATATCGTCGTCATGAACAACGGCTCCCTGCTCTTTACACGGGTCAATGAGAATCACCAAGGCAGATACACCTGCACGCCTTACAACGCGCAGGGCACGCAGGGTAGCTCCGGGCCGATGGAGGTCCTCGTGCGAAATCCGCCTGTGTTCACCCTCGAGCCGGAACCAATTTATCAGAAGAAGGTCGGTGAGACCGTCGAGATGCACTGCGACGCACAGGAGGCCGAGGGCACCCAGAAACCATCGATACAATGGCACAGGGTACGCGCGTCCCTCTATTCAGCGAGTTTCATTCCGCGGCATGCATTACGGATAAGTTATATTCGTTTAACGATTGCCTCGCGATTTTGATTGCGCAGAGAGACGGCGTGCTCCTTCAACGAAATCGGATGAAGCCCGCCGGTGGCAACTTGACGATCGAGAGCCTGCGACGCTCGGACTTTGGATTCTACCAGTGCGTCGCGTCCAACGAGGTGGCCACCATATCGGCCTCGACGCAACTGATCGTCGAGGGCACGCAACCACACGCCCCCTACAACGTCTCTGGGACCGCGACCGAGTTCTCTGTCACGTTGACTTGGCTGCCAGGTTACTCCGGTGGGCCAGACTACAAGCAGGACTATACCATTTGGTAAGGCGGACACCATTGGCTGCGTTCGATGGGCGAATATACACGAAATACACGCGAAACGAGGGATCGGAAATGTCTCGGTATGGTACTCTTAGCCCACGGACAGTTCTGAAAGAAGACTCGTCTCGTTTCACGCAGGTACAGAGAATCGGGTACGTCGGAATGGGAAACGATTCCGGTGACTCCTTCGGGTAGCACAACGGTGACGATCAACAGACTGACGCCAGGTACGCTGTACGAGTTCCAAGTAATCGGGAAGAATGCCTTGGGCGATGGGATGCTGAGCAAAGTGATTACCGTCAGGACACTTGGTAACAACCGTTTCTTTACTCTCTTTCTTCTGTATCGTGTAACGTGTAACGGTCCGAACGAATGCTATTCTCCGAATAGCTGTACAGTGCACGGGGTCAAGGTCTAGAAATGCCCGTACGGGAAATACGTATTCTTGCCGAATAAAATATTATATTAGCCTTCGATCGAAATTCCGGAATCCTCCGTTTCGCGGCGTTCGTTTTCCAAACGTCTGTTACTAGTAACGCAACTAACACACCTCGTCCGTATTAACCAACTAACAGTTGCCTCCTGTGCAAACTCTTTCCTTCTTTTTTTCCGTCGCTTCGTCCTCGAAGACGTGGCACTGACGCATTCAGCGACTCCATCCTCGAGCGCCGGTCAAGCAGCAGCCACGGATCAAAGCGGTAAGATCGTCGATAGAATCGCAGCTAATTAATCGCGAGCAAGTTCGTTCGGAGACAATCTCGACGAGTTGAAGCGTCGAAACAACTCGACCCGATACAAAGCCGTGGCAGAGAAATCAAAGGGACGATCTTGTATTCGAACGCGATCGACCATAAAACAGTCCGGACTCGAGATTCTCCCTAAAAACGGGCTCGCTTCGCTAACAAAGAACCCCGATTGAACGATTTCGTAAAGATGCCTCGCGCGGAACAAGCCCTCCTCCATCCCCTGCTCCTGGCCTCTACCCTCTTCCGGTGACCAGCCTCTATGGAGCTCTCCTGAAAATACCGATTCTGCACGAGAATTTCAAAGTTACGTTGAAATGTCGGTCGAATCGAGAAACAGAGAGAAACATAGATGCGGCAGAGACCGATGGGAACATTACAGTAGAGCGGTAAAGGAGGAGGAGTAGACGACGGTGGAGGTGGAGGAGAAAGAGGCAACGAGAAAGAGAAAGGGAACGAAGACTTCCGTCGCGACTTATCGTATCGGAAAACCCATCGAGCCGTTCATTCTGTTTCCGCTTTTATTTCCTTCCCTCGAATCCGCCGGTTCATTGCCTTCCATTTGTACACACGGTGCCTCGATTTTTCCTCGACGAAACCAGTACAGATTTTTATCCGGTTCCCCCGTTCCGAACGAAGAAGAAGCCCACCGATCTCTCGGTCTCGTCCCCTTCGTTTCTCGTTCCACCCAGCCTCCAACCCTCGTAAATCTCTATCTCGTGAATCTCTATTTGGTACATCTGTGCGCGGTTCGTAATCCCGTGAGAACGGGAAACGTGGCCCCGGCCGCGCGGCTCCGTTTTTCCAACATTTCCATATTAATAACGCGTCGGGGCCAGAAATTCCCACTAATAATCCGCGAACGCGCGTGCCCTTTCGCGCAACGGGAAATTTCGCCCCCAACCGAGCAACGTACACATGTTCCGACGGCCTTTCTTCCTCGCCCTTCAATTTCTGCCTTTTTCCGTCCCCATCCGTCGCTGTCCACGCATCAGCGGTCTCGAAACTCGTTAGCCTGCCTCGAGTAACGCGATTACAGCCAGCTTAACGAGAATTCCGGTGGATCGGATTCGCGAGGATCTCTCCTCCGGTCCAACCCGTTATTACGGCACGACCACCGTCACCGTCACCGTCACCGTCACCGTCACCGTCACCGTCACCGTCACCGTCACCACTGCTACCGCCGCCGTGATAACGTCACCCGCTCCATCCCCTTCATTTCTCACGTTTGCCGTTTTGTTTTCTCTCGTTTCAGACATCTTAGATTATAATACTCTCATATTACCGACCGATTCCACGGGCAACCCAGTCTTCCCGCCAATCATGCGCCCGAAAGGTATCGACTTTTCTTTTTATTTACCCTTCCTCTTTTCTGCTCTTACGCTTTCTTCTTCGCCTACTTGTACTATGTTAATTCCTTTTTTATTGCAGTCGTTACTTTCAGATCTCTCGTATTACGTTTAATATAAGATTTCATTTAGCCCCTCCAGCGAACCCGACGATTTATTTCCCTTTTCTCCACCCTCCGGACACCCACCACAGCGCACCCTCCGATTCGTTCCGTCGATCCACCACCTTGCCGAAACCACGTAATATTGTACATTCAAGCAGAAACAAGGGAAACCCTCCGACCACCGCCTTGCTCCCCCGTTACAGTTCTTCAAACCGAAGGATTAACCATTATTATATTCGGGTCAATAGCTCCGAAACGCGTAGGTATCGATCACGAGTCGAGAAGAGGAACAGTTCAAAAGTCAGAAAATACACGCACACGAAGCACCCCGTAACAGTGAATATTATGTTTCGGACGATTCAGTTGTCACTCGCGGAATCCAGAGCTCGTTTCTTCTGTTTCGGTGCCGTGAATTGTTTTTCTACCTTCCGCTTGACAGAAAAATTCGCCGCGACAGTGTTTTACGAGGTCCCAGTACGCTCGTTCAAACGGACTATTTCATCGACCGCACCCGATTTCATCAAAGTTACGAGCACGCACCTCTTGTTTCCGGTGAGGAATGAAAACGTTAATCGAAGACTCGTGCCACGCGCAATTGCTGTTTGATATTTATCGTTGAACATCGTCCAGCCCCTAAATCTTACATCGATGCCAAAACTCTCACCGATTAGTACGATTCGATTTTCTTCTCGGTAGTTGGCTGGCTCGTGCGTGAAACCGCCTTGTTTTCAATTCGCGCGAACGAGAGAATCTCGGATGATTCGATAAGCACCGTCTAATCGGAGCACTTAATCGTTTCCAAATTACAGGGACAGAATTCGTGAAAATGGAACGAGGAATAAAAGCCGGGGGTGAACGGATTGACGATTTTATCCCGAGATTAAATATGCCCCGAGGGTGGATAATTTATGTGTATTTTGGCCGGACCGGGAACTCGTCTGAAATTATCGGGACAGGAGTGTCGTATTCGCGCGGAGATTCGTCGCAATGGAGGGTGGGCGGTCGAACAAAAAACGGAAGTATTCGGTGGCGGGGAAAAATTTCCATTCAACCGAGCTGCGCGAATTAATTGCAGCCACTCCTACCAGTTACGTTGGTAAAAAGCTTTTCGCGAATACAATAACCTCGGCGTTTCGGTTATACGCGCTACTCCCAGGTGCATCGACGCCTCCATCGAGAAACCATTTATATTTTTATGCCCGGGCACGTTGAAAGAGACAGACGACGTGCGCGCGCGCGCGCGTGCGCGGACACGACTCTCTCGTTGCATTTGCCCGTTTTCGAATTTCCTAATGCACGCGCACGCTCGTCTGTGTGCGGCCGACAATTTATTCGGCGCAACCCGCACCGCCCAGTGGAAATGAAGTTAACAAATACGGTACATTGTAAATACCGCAGAAACGATCGCGAAAATAGGAAATATAGGCTGTTTCGGCGAGCTGTATGTTTTTAAATCGTGAAAATTGATCGTATTGTATCGTGCTGTTGTTTAACGTTCGCAAATAATCGCGAATATAACCGAGGAGAATTCACATCGTAACAAGAACAACGGTTTCTCGTTTGCAAATTATTGCATTTCAATCCTCTCTCCACGGTTCGGAATCGTTCTTTTTCTTTTCCAACGAGCAATTACCGTTTATTAAACGAACCGATGACAAATAAATCTCGACCAGTGGTAATGTTATCCCGACGCGCTGCTGGCAACGACAGCCGGCCGTGGTACCATGTTGATGCAACTCCTTGATGGAATCGGAGACGCGTGAGGTCATCTTCTGTCGTCGCAACTTGCATACATGTATAACGTTACGACCTAATTGCTTCCGGCATACATTCGTTAGCGTTATTAACGACCGTAATCCCAATTCGCCAAGCGACGGCGTTTCTCCCGTAACCGTAGAATCAGCTCGCGAGCCGTGACGTGCCGCGCACGGAAATTCTCGAAATCCTGAACGTCGACCACGGTCGAAACGCAAACAAACGCTATACCGAGAAACGAAAGCATTTTCGTCCCGTGATTATCTATCGTCTAGACTGCTTACCTCTATGAACGCTACTCACGACGGCGACGCTAATTCGATTTAAATCGTCAGGACCAAAGCCAGGTCCACCGAAGAATCTCACGGTGACAGAGATCAGTAACGGTTTCCTGATAACCTGGCAAGCACCCGTGGAACGCAACCACCTGATTCAGTACTATACCATTAAGTACAAGACGGATGGACCCTGGAAAACGCTCAACAAGGGACAAATCCGACCCGAGGAAACCAGTTATTTGGGTAGGTAATTCCGGTGGCGTTTCGCCATTAAAACTTCCATAACGATAGATCGGATTAGATCGGGTAACCACTGGTACGTTTCGAGTTCAACCGGATTTCTCGATTCTTTGTTTCATGTTTCACTGGCGAATACAGTGAAGAATTTGGTCGGTGGTAGGACCTACTATTTCCAAGTGTTCGCGAACTCGGCGACGAACTACGGCGCCAGCGAGCAGGTGAAATTTCCCGTACCGGCCCGGGTGAAGCACAAGGCCATCACCGCAGGCGTTGTCGGTGGTATACTCTTCTTCATCGTCGCGATTATCCTGAGTATATGCGCGGTGAAGATATGCAATAAACGGAAGAGACGAAAACAGGAGAAAGGTAGGACAGCACGGGGACACCGAGACGCGCAACGCGTCCCTTTTTCATCGTTGATACTCGTCGAGTCTGGCCTGCACCTGGGCTCCCGGTCGACACGTTTACTTCCGTGAACTTTTTTGAAAGGTTTCGATCGGTAAGAAGTTCTAGAAGGAAGCGACGTCGACCAGGTAACGCAGGAGCTGGGCGAGCGCCTGTGAACCTGGACCCCTATCAAATTAACATAATTTTCTAACGTTGTAGAACTGCTTTCAGCGTATAGTATGGTGACCTGCCGGGTCACCGACGCCAGGAACGGCGCAGGGCAGGCGCCCCAGGGAACAGTGCCTTTGAAAAAGTGAGTGTCAATCTCCGGACGTTCGATTTTGCTCATACAGGTTTCGACTCACGTAATTTTTTTCGATCCCATTAACGGGGATCTCCCGAAGATTAATACCAGATCGAGGACGTAGACCAAGGAGGTCGCATTCGCGCTGCCCATGAATAATGATCGCGAGAGAAATTGTTCGGGTACGCGTACAGCGTGTAGAATTCGAGACACGAACGTCTAGATTACATCCGATAAAAAAGAAAGAAGGGACGGTGCGGATGAGACCTCGACGAGATATATACATCACTTAGGTTTAGCCAGAGATAGCAATTAAGTCCACTCCACCCCCTCTTACGAGCATTAGGCGACCGAAGCACCGCAAGCATTTACGAAACCTCTCACGAGTAATCTATAGATGACAAAATATTCGAGTTATTTATACCTAATTATGCATATACATTTATATTCTCACGAATATATCGAGATTTATCTACCATCTAGATGATAAACGTACATCGTTCGTTCGATAAACCACCGATCTCGGGCGAAATGTAAGTATGCATTATTGGACGAACGATAGCTCATTTCTACGGACGTATGCTCGATTAAATTGTAAGTCACGAGAGACGCGGGGATGGGAGGGATCGTTGATGAAATTCTCTCTCCCCCTTCCCCCCGTCGACTCGATCCAGTTTTTCGAGAACAGAGCTCACTTGTCTGTAATCGGAAAGGACGAACGAAGCGAAGGGACGCGTGTAAGAGAAGCAAACAAAACGAGAAAAGATCTCTTTTGATCTTGCGCCATACATGACACCACGCGAGCAACCTGTAGCGATCGCAAAACGGCAGACTAAACCGCAGCAGCAGAGGTATTTTGGACGAGGTTGGAGACCGATCCGTTTCGATGATCGTCAAACGATTTCCCGACGCACTTGTTCCGCGTCCGTCTCTACGCGCGTGCACTGTTGCGAATTTTTCGAGCACGAAGGAACGATCGAGCGATACTTTCGCGCTCGGCCTGGTCCACAAAGGCGAGCAATTCCGCGTGTGAGCCGAGTAGGAAAACCGGATCCGCCGAGCTATTCGACTCGCCTCAAATAGTTCGGTAGATGACGAAATTCTCCCGTGTGCGATAGAATAATTAGCAAGCTTCTATCAGCGTACGTATACATATGTAATACATTTTAAGTAGTAAAAGTAGATCATGGATCAGACCAAGCGCGCGAGTCGCTCGAATCACGCGCCATTGTCCCGTCGCGTTAGCGTGCAGCCTCCGTCGACACGACAAGCGGAAAAGAAAAACAGAGAGAACAGAGTTAACTGAACGATAACGCAAACAAAAAAGAAAAAAAAAAAAAAAAAAAAAAAAAAATGAAAAAAAAACCAATAATAATGAAAGTAGTCGATAAAGAGAAAACGGTCGTGAGAGAGCACGCTCGCCGGCGTCATCGCATTTCCCGACGAACCGTACGTACGTATAATGAAAATCGGCCTCGATAACACCGAGGTGTTCAGAGCTTTGCGGAATCACGCCAAGCGGACTGCACGTGTAGCAGCGGGTACTCAGCCGACTACATATTATGATTTCCATCGTGGCATCCAAAAGTCCACAATACGACTGCAGTGATGCCTATTCTGGATCGTATGTCGCTTTTGTTTCTCGCGACGAGCCATTTCGTTTGTCGTCGTTGGACGCCCGTTTCTTTCCCTCTTCTATGTTTCCCCGTTCTCCCCCACACCCCTATCGTCCTCACCACGGTTTTGTTTTCGTTCGTTCATCCACCGCCGACCGGTCGGAATACTTTTTTTGCGCGGTAATTCATTCACCACCCTTCATTTTCATTGACGCAATTTCTCCTCTGCCTCCTCGTTTGCGTGTTATTTTATCGAACATTTATACCGTATACCGCGGAACACAATGAACCAAACCCTCTCTCGAAATCCTCGCGGGCTTATCGCATGGGTGTACCTACCGGAGCGGCATCCGTATCACATATGTATGTATGTACGTATGTTATATCATACGATATATTCGGCCGTTCCTCTCGTCTCTCCTTTTAAATCGAATTCGAACCACTTTTGCTATTTGGTTAGCCACGAAAATATTACTAATGCCGTGCTCGAATTTCCATGGTTGCGGCGCCCAGCTGCTGCCGATGATCATAAATGTTTGTATTAACGCAATTAATGCTCGTTTGATATTTACGCCGATACTATTAAACTGTCTGTGCGCGCGGTGTATTTGTAAGTGGTCCGAACGGCTCAGTTCGCGTATAAATTGTTCCCCGCGAAATCGAAAATTAATTCGAATCGACGACGTGATCCGACGCGATAAAATACCGTAAACGAATACGCCGTAGCTCTTCTCGCATAAAACGACAACGCGAATTCGTTATCTGCGTATTCGCAGATTGCTTCCGCGAGTGCCAACACGTGTTCGGTACGGTCGATAGGAATTTTATTGTCCGTCGGAAATAAGAACACGACGGGAATGGCTTCTCTCCCGGCTACTTGGATATGTCTGCAACGCTCCCATCCATCGGCGTCACCCTCGCGATAAGCCTCCCTCCGTTTTTTTATTTGCACCCTCGCGCAAACGCGTGTACGTATCTTCCGTGTTTTTTCCGAGGGCTTTCACGAAACGAGCCGATAACGCACGTTTATACCTACACGTATATCCAGAACGGGCTGAACGGTTCAGCCACTGCCATGATTTTCACTCGCAGGATCGGATTCGTAGTCTCGGAAAGAAAAAACCGAGGATCTTCCGTTGACAGAAACGGCCGACGGAAGTACCTGTTCAATGTCTTTTGAATTTTCGACAACTCGACGAAGGAGAAGAACGATTGTACATTAATTTTCAGACTACGAACACGGTCCTGATCGAACCTCGACGATCGACGCTCGAGGATCGCGGTCAGAGCAAGGATCAGAAGAGAGCCAACGCGAGCTTGAAAATTTCAGCCGGGAATCGAGAGGCTTCGGAGA